>NC_137799.1:26359402-26594402 GCF_963383645.1 Muscardinus avellanarius
CCATCCCCAGACCCGCAAAAAAAAAAAAAAAAAAAAAAATATATATATATATATATATATATATATATATATATAGTCTCACAGGAGGATTGCACAGGTTCGAAGCCAGCCTCAGCTATATAAAATAGGTCTGGGAGTATAGCCCAGAGGTAGAAAAGCCCCTGGGTTCCGGGTTCCACCCTCAGTACCACCAAAAAAAAAAAAAAAAAATATATATATATATATATATATATATATATATATATATGTTTAGTCTCAGTCAGCTGGGCGTGGTGGTGCAGGTCTGTAACCCCAGCAACTCAGGAGGAAGAGACAGGAGGATCACAAGCTGGAGAACAGCATCAGCAATTTAGCAATACCCCATCCTAAAATAATAAAATTTAAAAAATAAAAAATACTGGGGGTATAGCTCAGTGGTAGAACAACCCTGAGTTCAACCCCCAGTACCTCAAATGTAGGCTGACTAGAAATCTTTATCTGGCATTTGTCCAGAGAGATAATAGAGCCAACCCTGAGCCCCTTTCCAGACTCCTACAGCTCTGTCATTTTTACCAGGGTCTCTTGTCGCCAGCCCTGCTGCACAACAGAGAATGTCTTGGTCCATTTCCCTTCCGAAGGGGTGCTCGGGTACTGTAACGGCTGGGTCAGAGGGAAGAGACTGCAGGGAGAGATGGATGTAGGGGTACAGGGGTTTAAGAAATGACAGTGAAAACGTACGGAAGCAGTAGATGAGGGCAGAAGAAAGTGGATGCTTCTAAATGTTTCCAGCTCCAGCTGTTAGTAGAGAGAGGCTCTGCCCAATCCTGCACACCAGGAAGGTTTCCTGCCCTCCTCTCAGCTCTCCTCTTAAGAGGAGGGAACACTAATCTGATGGGTCAGATTCCAACACAAGGGTGAGGCCAAGTTTACCTGTGAGTAGGGTCACTGAGCTTAAAAAAAGTCACACAAGAATGCGGCCCTCTCCTCACACTCACACCTGAGTCCACTCGCCTTCCCTTCTGCAGGCAGCTACTGAGTAGAGGAGGAGGCACCCAGAACAGAGGGAGGCCTGGGGTGCGGGAGAGGTGAGCCCTGGCTGCAGGGGAGGCCTCTGGCTAGCTCCCACAGCAGCCTTATCAGAGAGCCTTGGGCTCTGAGCAGGCCCAGGAAACACAGCCCAGCCTCTGTGTCCCGGCTACTGACTGCAGCAACTGGGTCCCTGGGGAATCCCAAGGGCACAGCTGGGCGTGCCAGGGCTGGGTGGTTCTGTTTTGGCTCCTGTCCTAGTATCAACAGAAGCCTGCCTTTATTTCTAACAGCTTAATCAAAAGGGAGGAAAAGGCCAGGGGACGGGAGATGGTGGGAGGGTGTTTCAGAGCAGGAACTGAAGAGGGTGGCACCCTCCAGGTTAACATCTGGCTCTGGGGAGTCAGAGCAGCCCCCACCCCCAGTGAGTCAGAGCGGGTGGGAGCCGGGTGTGGCCGCCCGGAGCTCGGTTTCAGTTTGGAGAGGGCACGAGGGAGGGAAAGAGGCCCAGCCAAGTAGCTGTGGGACCCAGAGCTTCAATCCCAGCCGCGCAGCAGCTTCACAGCTGCGTGAGCAGGGCTGCGCCCACCGCGGCTCTGAGCTCAGATTCCCCAGTAGACGCTGGGGATGGCGGCACCACACACTGCTAGAGAGTGGGGAAGAGCGGTTCTGTGCGGTCACATCTGTGACAGTGCTTCCTACACCACTCCTCTCTGCATGGCATAACCAGGTGTTGTCCTTTCTGTTCTTCCCTTGGGAATAGAAGCAGGGTGCCTTTGATAAATGCCTCAGAAACCGCCATCCACTGCGCCATCCCCAAACGTCCCCAGAAACTCCCTGCTCCCCTTCAACTCCCCCTTTCCTAAGAGTGTCAGCCTCAGTGTCAAAACAGAAACCATCCCAGTACTTGGGAGGCTGAGACAGGGGCATGGCAGGTTTGAAGCCAGCCTTAGCAACCCTGTTTCCAAATAAAAAAATAGGATAGGGCTGGGAATGTAGCTCAGAGGTAGAATGTCCCTGGGTTCAATCATCAGCAACACACACACACACACACACACACACACACACACACACACACCATGTATAGTGTGTGTATGCGTTTGTGCATAATACCATGCCCCCAAGTCTTTACCTGATCCCATGCCCCTCCTAGTATTCCCTCCTTTTCCCCTTCTTCTGGTTTTATATATTTTTTAGGATTTTGCAGTTTACAAAGATATTTTATTTTTGTTGTACTGGGAAAGCAAAAAAAAAAAAAAAAAAAAAAAAAAAAAAGAACAATTAATTTACCTTGCTTTTGACCAATGTGGCAGAAGCTTTTTTTTTTTTTTTTTTTTTTTTGCGGGTCTGGGGATGACCCAGGATCATTTGACCTCCAAGCTATACCTCTTGCCCTATTTTTTTTTTTAATTCTTTATTTTGAAACAAGGTCTCACTAAGTTGCAGAGGGCCTCACTAAGTAGCTGAGGCTGTCCACGAACTGCGATCCTCCAGTCTCAGCCTCTCAAATGCTGGCATTACAAGTGTGTGCCACCACGCCCGGCTTGGCAGCAGCTTTTTAAACATAGCTTTATTTGACAATCAGTAATTAGTTCTCATGCAGTTGACTATCTATAAATTGGGGGTGGGTATTGGGGATGGAAATCGGGGACATTCTACCTGTGAGCTACACCTCCAGCCTTATTTTAAAACAAGGCTTGCTAGCCGGGCGTTGGTGGCACACGCTTGTAATCCCCACACTTGGGAGGCAGAGACAGGAGGATCGATCGTGCAGGTTCGAAGCCAGCCCTGCTGGCTTAAGAGACCCTGTTTCCAAAAATAAAAATGTATAAAATAGGTCTAGGAGTGTAGCCTGGAGGTAGAAGGGCTTCCAGGAACCCCAGTACCACCAAAACCAAACCAAACCAAAACAAACAAACAAACAAAAAAACAAGGGCTTGTTAAGTTGCTGAGGGCCTAAGTTGCTGAGGCTGGCTGTGAACGTTGATCCTCCTGTCTCAGCCTCCCAAGTACTAGAACTACAGTTGTATACCACCACACAAAAATGTGTAGATTTTTTAATTTGGTAACAGGGACCTTGGCAACCAAAGTATAAGCCAATGTGATGAATCCTCATCCTCATTACATTTTTTAGACAAGTGCATATGCATACCATATGGCACATCCCTCATTCCTGTGGCCCAGAGAGCTTTGTTTAACTTGACATCCATGCATGCATTTGGAGTTCCTATTTCTTTCATGGCAAATTTCTGGATCTCTTTGAGAGCATGAAGAGAACTCTTCTCGAAGCCCACTGCATGGGTGCTCTTGTGAATATTGATGGTGTATTCTCATATTCTCAGTTGCCCCCTGGTTCATGAAAGAGCAGTCCTTCTTGTCATCCTTCATGGGAACCATTTTGATGGGCCAAGTTGGAAAGGAAGAGTGCCAGGGGTTATCAGAATCCAATTTTTTAAAATTTGATGGAAAATAGGATCAGAGTTGTTATATCTTGTGACTTGGCCAAGCATGGGAAGGTTAAGATTTGCAGTCTGGGACATAGTAAAAAAAGCTCACTATTAGGAGCCTGGCCCTTCCAGTGGGAGTAGAGCAGGTCAGTGAGATGGACCCATCTGTAGTTGATGGGGTACAGTGGTGTGTAATTTTGCATTATCCAAAAAAGGTAGCCACTGGTTCCCTGTGACTATGTATTTATTTATTTATTTATTTATTTATTTATTCATTGTGTGTGTGTGTGTGTGTGTGTGTGTGTGTATGTGTGTGTGTGTGTTACTGGGGTGGAACCCAGAGGCTTTCTATCTCTGGGCTATACTCCCAGACCTTTTTTTTTATATTTTATATGGAAACAGGGTCTCACTAAGTTGCTGAGAGCCTCACTAAGTAGCTGAGGCTGGCTTCGATCCTGTGCGATCCTCCTGTCTCAGCCTCCCATGCGCGGGGATTACAAGCGTGTGCCACCAGGCCCAGCTACCCTGTGACTATTTAAATTGAAATGAAATCAAATATTTGTTAGCCTGGTGTAGGGGTGTACATGTAATTCCACTACTCTGGAGGCTAAGACAGGTTCAAGGACAGCATGTGGTAACTTAGTGAGACCCTGTTTCAAAATAAGATAAAGCTGGGCGTGGTTGGGCATGCTTGCAATCCCAGCATTTGGAAGGCTGAAACAGAAGATGTGGTTCAAGGACAGACTCAGCTTCTACTTAGTGAGGCCCTTTGGAATTCAGTGAGACTCTGTTTCAAAATAAAGAATAAAAAATGGGACTGGGGGTATAGCTTGGAGGTAGAATGCCCCTGGGTTCTATCCCCAGGACCGCAAAAATAAATAAATAAACCTGGGCGTGGTGGTGCAGCTTGTAATCCCAGCATTTGGAAGGCCGAGACTGGAGGATCGTGAATTGCGGACAGCCTCAGCTACTTAGTGAGGCCCTCTGCAACTTAGCGAGACCCTGTCTCAAGATAAAGAATAAAAAATAGGGCAGGGGGTATAGCTTGGAGATCAAATGCTTCTGGGTTCTATCCCCAAACCCGCAATAAATAAATAAATAAATAAATAAATAAATAAATAAATAGGGCCAGGAGTATAGCTCAGAGATAGAATTCCCCTGGGTTCACTCCCCACTAACACACACACACACACACACACACACACACACACACACACCACACCACACTTTCTCATTCATACTGATCTCTGTTACGGATTGAAGGAATATGGTTGTGGGGAAACTGTTCCCTGGGACTCCTGTTAGGGTCCCGGACACAATTTCCCTCAAACCACAACAAAACCCCAAATGACCAAAAACAGAAAATTACCGCGGGTTCTTGTCCTAAGCTAAGAATAAATATGCATAGCTTGGACTGTTGCTGAAGATTTAAAGAAGAAAGATAGAAATACAGAGGATAGGTACAGCTCCATACCAGACTGGCATGGAGGGGTGACTCGAATGAATACACCAAAGGGATCACACATGGACAGGACTTTTTATACCCATGACCTCCATCTTGTTTGCATAATTCTGAGGTAGGGAATGTCCCTGTAAGGTACCTCCCCTTACCCTGTAAGGTACCTCCCCCAGCAAGGTGTGGCAAGGTGTCTCCTTTCATGAAGGTTGACCCCTCCTACCATCTTAGCTAGCTTATCTAATCATGTAGATCTGTCTTGAGATAGAGAAAGGCCTAGTTCTCCTTTCCTATTGACTTGCTAATTACATGTAGCTAAGTTAATCTAAGTTCCAATAGCTGTTTGCTTCCTGACCAATGCCAAGCCTTTCTCTCTCTAGGTCTGCTGCCATTTTGACACAATTATTTTTTATATATATTAACAATCAGAGTTTTCTCAAATCTTCCTAGGTCATTCCCAATACTGGTACAATCTCCTTTCAAGTGCTAATAGTCACAGGTGGCTAGTGGCTACCATATTGGATAGAGCAGATCTAGAACACTCCCACTGCTGCAGGAGCTGTATCAGACAGCGCTCAAGTGCTCTTAGTCCACTGCATAGCAAAGAACAAAAGGTAAGCAAGCAGTTGGCTAAGAGAGAGTGAGGGACCAATGAGCTCGTCAAGGATGTCCAGTAAGAGGAAACAGACCATGGACAGCACAGGGTAACAGTGGAGACGAGGCAGGGAGGCAGGCATTATACTCCTCTTCCAGTCTCTGTGTGCAACCTCAGTATGGGCATCAGGATTATCTTCTCAGAGCCACGTGTGTTTCCCCAAAATCTAGGACTTGGAAACCCTTCATTCTAATCTTGACTCTCTCCTTCAATTGTATTGGCATGCATTTGATTCTACTCACCACCTTCTGTGTCTTCAAATTGTATATTCTAGGAAGTTAAGTCTCACTTCAGGCATAAGTGGATCCAGGGAGTTAGGTCCAGGGCCAACAATTCCAATGAAAATAAATGACCTCTTCCCAATAGGAGCTGTAGTCTGAGATCCAGGGCTAACCTTCATTGACCTGACATGAGTTATTGCCCCTTCTAGAGCCAATAACAGGTCCCTGGGAAATGCAGCCCTCTGATTGGCCATGTTTGATCATGTGCCTTGACCCAAGGAAGAAGGTAGGGTCAGCTTCCTCAGACTATGAGGTCTTTGAGTTGGAGTAAAGTAATTCTGCAAATTCATGCAAACCCAAAGAAGGAAAATAGGTGCTAGCTTGGTTAAAACCATAGCTGTCCACTATGTGGTCTTTAGTTAATGACAGCTATTATTATTATGAAAAGATAGTAGAAGGGTTTAATGGGCCCACTTATTAAAGACTCCAGACAAGGCTTTGCGGCACACAGTAAGTTCTCAATAAATGTTATGGAAAGATTAAAATGACAAAGGAAGTAAATTGGAACCTACATTAAAATGTTCTATGGGAAATAATGGAGTCTGATGGAATGAGCACAGGATTCTGTGGAGTCTCAGAAAGGAACCAGGAAACAAAGAATGGAGATAAATGGCACACTTCTGAAAAGGAGCTCCTCAGAGACAGGGCTGAGCATTGTTAATTAACTTGTAAAACTGTTCTGGCGGACGGGAGCACACAGGAGACTCTCCATGGCTTATGGTTGGCAGGAAGTCCCACGATGGGAAGAGCAAAGGAAAGTTCTCACCGACTGAGGAAGTGGCCCAGAAGTGGAATCTGAGCACCAGGGAGGAGAAGGGAAGAAGGTGACTCTAGAGAGCAAATTCCAAGTGGGGCCCATGAAATTAAGGTGGGCAAGCTGCCGTTTAAGAGTCAGGAAGGGACTGGAAATTAGGGGAGACTGTTTGCCAGCGTGTCAGCAAAGATGGCTCTGGATGGAAAGGCAGGCGAAATCCTGGCGTTTTAGTTCTTTCGGGTGCCTTAAAAATAACAAAAATTTAGTTCTCGCAGTTCTGGAAGCTGGGAAGTCCAAGATGAAGGTGCCAACAGAGTAGGTGCTTGGTGAGGGTCTGTTTTCTGGTTCAAAGATGGTGTCTTCTCACTGCATCCTTACATGGCTGAAGGGATAAGGGAGTTTCTGGGTATTTATTTATTTATTTATTTATTTATTTATTTATTTTTGTGATGTGGCAGATGCAACCCAAGGCATCTGGTAGAACTCTTGCCTACCTCTGAGCTATACCCCAGCCCTATTTTACTTTATTTTATTTTATTTTTTGTGGTACTAGGGGTAGAACCCAGAGGCCTTCTACCTCCGGGCTATACTCTCAGACCTATTTTATATTTTTTTATTTGGAAACAGGCTCTCACTAAGTTACTGACAGCCTCACTAAATAGCTGAGGCTGGCTTCGAACCTGTGCGATCCTCCTGTCTCAGCCTCCCAAGTGCACACTCGGCTCCTTTTTTTTTCCCATGTTTTGGAACAGGGTCTAAGTTGCAGAGTGCTTCACCAAGTTCCTGAGTCTGTCCTTGAACCTGTGATCCTCTTGTCTCAGACTCCCAAGTACTGAGATTACAAGTATGGGCCACCACACCTGGCTTCTGGATCTTTTATTTTTATTTTTTATAAGGGCATGAATTTCATTCGTGAGAGCAGAGTGCATATGATTGAATCCCTACCCAAAGACCCTTCTCCCCCAAGCCCTACCTCCTCATCTTTGGGGGTTGGAATTTCAATTCTTGAATTTTGGGGGGACAGACATTTATATGATACCACGAGGGGCTCTAAGGAACAGTTTCAGGATCAAAAGACCCATCAAAGAGTGATGCATTAGTAAATAGAATTTATGTGGGGCGAGTTGACATCAGGCATCAAAGAAATCCAAGGAAAGGTAATTAAAATCTTTAGAAAAAAATTAAACCTTCTGGAGGGTTGGTTGTAGACTTTAAATATCAGAGTTAGGGACTTTAGGGTCCAAAAGGTAAAGATTTTGAAAGAGCAGTCCCTGAAACACATTATCAGCTGGGCAAGGTAGCACATGCCTATAATCCCAGTACTTAGGAGGCTGAGACAGGAGGATCACAGGTTTGAGGTCAGCTTTAGCAACATAATGAGACCTTGTTTCCAAATAAAAAATAAAATAGGGCTGGGAGTGGAACTCAGAGGTAGAATGCCTCTGGGTTCAATCCCTTGTACCCTCCCCAAGGCCCCCCCCATATCATAAACAGTTAAAATATAAACTTGCTCATCAAATGTTGAAATTTTGAGGTTGAAACTAGTGACAGGAAGCCAGGTACAGTGGTGTACACCTGTAATCCCAGCTACCTGGGAAACTGAGGCAGGAGGATTGCAAGTTGGGGGCCAATCTGGGCAATTTAAAGAGAAATAAAAAGTAAAAGTCCCAGGTGCTGCTGGGCGTGGTGGCACACGCTTGTAATCCCAGCACTTGGAAGCCTGAGACAGGAGGATCACACAGGTTCGAAGCCAGCCTCAGCTATATAGTGAGGCTCTCAGCAACTTGGTGAGACCCTGTTTCCAAATAAAATAGAAAATATGTCTGGGAGTGTAGCCCAGAGGTAGAAGGCCTCTGGGTTCCATTCCCAGTATCACGAAAAAAAAAAAAAAAAAAAAAAGTCCCAGGTGTGTATCTCAGTAGTAGAACTCTTGCCCAGCTTGTGCCATGATCTGGATTCAATTCCCAGTACTGAAAAAAGGAAACAAAACTTCAGTGACATGACCTTTCGCTAAAGGAATGCCGGGCCCCGTTTCTCCTCCGTGTAATGGGGGGAAGGGTAACATTGCTCTTGTGATGGAAGCACAGAGAACACTAAAGCCATCTGAGTCCCTGTGAGATTCACAATGGCGTGGTCTTGCCAGGGGCACGCGAGGTCTGGAGTCAGGAACCGGGAGTACGGGAGTCCAGCCTCCATCCCAACCTTTACTTTCCTCGTCTCTTACAGGCAATATTGGAACCCATGCTAGAGCCATTCTGCAGATGAAATGCGTTCCTGCAGTCATTCAACAAGCCTATGATGAATACCTACTCCTTACCAGACAGCAGGCTAGGTGCCGAGTGGGGATACGACAATGGCTTAGAAGAAGTCTTGTCCCCGTGCAGCTTACAGTCCATCCAGTGACGGTCCTGTAAGTGTCATAAGGGGAATGCCAAGCAACAAGTGGAGGGCACTGGCTGCTGCGGCTCCATGACTTGGGGCAAGGATTATGTCTCTAAGCTCCCAAATCCACCTAAGTAAATGGAGATAAACAGAACTACCTGGAAGGGCTGGAGCAAGGATTAATGAAAATATCACCCATGAACTCACCCGAGCCACTGTCTGATCCTCAGTAAAGGTCTGTTTTGGAATGCTCCCCAAATTCACCCCTCTCTCTCTGTCTGTCCCTTTTGCCGGGACCACCGCTTCTCCTTATCAACCAGGTTGCCTGCTTCAGCAACAGCTTAGGCGTCTGGTAAAGGAGCCCTGCAAGCTGCAGCTAGTTTCTTAAGCCCCCTAAGCTTCAGTTTCCTCCTCCGTACAATGGGGAGAAGAATGTCAGTAGAAGCAGGCTGTCACGAGGATTAACGACAGGATGAATGGGAAGGGTTTAGCAGTGTCTGGCACTAGATTACGGAGCGATCCAGAGTAGTGTTATTCTTCCCAAGAGGCCTGCCCTCCTTTGGCCCTCATCCTTCCCACATTCCTCACTCAGCAGCACTGGACAGCACTCGTCTCTGAAAGCCGACCTGGACCCGGTGGCTTTGCGAACGACTCCCTGTCTCCGATATTCTCAGTGGGCCCCAGGCTCTCCCTTGTCAAGGCCCCAGTCCTACTTTCCTTCCCAGCAACCTGTTCCCTCTTCTTTGCCTTTGGTTGTGGTTGGCGGCGCAGGCTCTTGCTTCTACAGTGGACCTTGAGGAGGGGTGTCTCCTGCGTAGTTGGATGTAAAGTTCTTCCCCTCCTCGCTATTTCCTCATTTTAGAAGGAATCCATTCGACTGGAAGACTTGGGGAGCGCTTCCAGCTCTGAGATCTCAAACTGATGGAACGTCATTAAGCAGCAGGGGCCTCCGGGGTTACCTACTCCACCTTTTCCTTCCCTTCTGCAAGAAGGGGGGGGACACCGAACCCTCTTTTTCCAGAGGGAGAAACTTAATGTCTTTCTCTGTGTGGCCGCTGGAGCCAGCCTTCCCGAAAAGCACGCATCAGTCTTGCTTCCCTAACCCGGAGAGGGGCACCTCTCAGCGGCTCCGGGGCTCGGGGCGCCGGAAACACGTGTGTGCTCACCTACGTGTACACACGTGAGCGCACCTCCAGCAGCGGGGGGCGCTCGGGCCGGCAGGGGGCAGCACAGACCCGGCTTGCAGTTGCCCGGCGCAGCCCCGAGGGAGGAGGGCGTGCTGCAGTCCCGGCGGCGGCGGCGGCGGCTGGAGGTGCAGCCTCCCAGGTGGGAGGCGGGGGCTGCGGGCGCGGGACCCGGCGCCTCGGGAGCGGGCGCCGCCGGGGCCTCCTCGGCCGGGCGCGGCGCGGCGAGTGGGAGCGAGCGCCGGAGCACGCAGGCGCCCTGCTCGGGCTGGCCCGCGGCCGGCGCGGCCGGGACCGTCCGCCCCCCGCGCCCCGCAGCCCCCCGCGCCTCGGCCGCGCGCAGGCCGCCCGGAGCGCGCCCGAGCCCGCCGCCCCTGGCCGCCGGCGCCCGCCGGGTCTGCGCGCCCCGCGGGCGGCCGGAGCGCGGCCGCGGCCTCGGCCTCGGCGGGAGCGAGCCCCGGGCGGCGGCGGCGGGCGCGGACGGCGGCGGCGCAGGGGGCGGAGGCAGGGGGCGCCCCCGGCCAGGATGCTGCGGTTCCTGCGCCGGACCTTTGGCCGCCGCTCCATGCAGCGCTACGCGCGGGGCGCGGCGGGGCGCGGAGCCGCCGGGCTGGGGGACGAGCGCGACGGGGGCCCGCGCGGGGGTCCCGCCGGCCCCTCGGCGCTGCCCGCCGCGCCCGGGGGCAGCGTGTTCCCGGCGGGCGGCGGGCCCCTGCTCACGGGCGGCGCGGCCGTGCACATCTCCGCCGCCGGCGCCGCCAAGGCCACCCTCTACTGCCGCGTCTTCCTGCTCGACGGGACCGAAGTGAGCGTGGACCTGCCGGTGAGTGCCGCCCCCGGCCGCGGGCCGCGCTCCGGGCGCCCCCCGCCCCGGGCCCCTCCCCCACCCTCCAGCCCCCGCCGCCCGCCGGCCCTCGGCCGTGCGTCCCCGCGCCCCCGGGCGGGTCCTGGCCCGCGCCCCTTCCCGGGGCGCTGCGCCCACCCAGCCCCGCGGGCCTCGCCCCTCCGGCGCGCACAGCCCCCGCTCCGAGTCCCCGCCCCTTGGCGCGGCGGCCGGAGCTCCCGGCCGGGGCTGTCCAGCCGCTCCTCAGGTCCCAGCGGGGGCCTTCCCGACGCGGGTTATTGGGTAGAAAGCCCCAGAGCCACGCAGGGCTGTCCCCGGGGTGTCCCGCGTCTTCCCCCAGCTCGCAAACTCTCCTTTAGGCCTCGGTTGGACCGTGGAGAGCTGAGCCCCCGCCTGCTGCCCAGCAGATTCCCCAGGTGTGGGAAGGGGTCAAGGGGCACTTTCTCCTGGCTGCTGGCCCCGCGGGGTGCCCCCCACCTCCAGCTCGGAGAGCTCCCCCGGCCTCCCGGGGCTCGCAGAGGGTGGAGTGATTTGGGAGCTAACTCTGGGACCTGGTCAACTTTGTTCGGGCAGAGACCTGGCTCTCCCCGGCTCTCCCCAGATCCCAGCAATATGTCGTGCGTGGGGCCGGGCGCGGGCACCCGGGGCGGCGGCGCTAGGGCCTGCGTCCTCCAGCCGCCCACAGGTGGTTGTGCCCCCGCCTGCGCCAGCCCAGGGCTAGACCGGCGGTGCTGTCCCTGGCCGGGCGTCCAGCCACCCAAGAGTCCTTCTGGCGAAGGGGCCAGCTCAGATCCCATCAAACCCACACATTAACGGGGCGCCTACTGAGCACCCGGCGCTGCGGCAGACGGTGCCTTCGGGAATCTTTGGGTGTGACTGAGGACACAGCAGTAATTGAGCTGGAGATGAATGTTACAGATTGTCCTGAGGGATTCGAGGGAAGGACTTGTAAAGAAAGCATTCAGGCCTTCCCGGGTGGCAGGGATTCTCTGGACATCACGAGAGAACTAGGAACATGTCAGGGTATCAGATGGGAAAATCAGAGCTGCCCCAGCTCGGTGTAATTCTTTCCTGTGTAGAATTTTTGAGACACTTTCAATTTATGGCAATTTTATTTTTGTGGTTTCTTGTGCTCGCCATAGGATATCATTTTTGTTATGAAAATACCCTTTTGGGGCCTTTTTTATTCACGGAAAAGGAGCCAACATTCCGGTGCTTGGAGCTGTTGTCTTTAAAATAGCATTAAAATGTTACTGCTCCCCCAGAATGAGGCTCTCCTGCTTTTCTTCAGCCGGGAGAGAGGGCCTGAGAGCTGGGAGGAGAGGGGAGGTGTGCAGGCTGGCTGCCTCCGGAGGGGGCAGCTGGGGTTTGGAGAGAATGTGGCGTAGTTTGCATCTGGGAGGAATGCTGTGCTTGGGAACTTTGATGCTGCTCCTTACCGCTGGGTTGCTTGTCGGTTCCCCAGGGATAATTCGTTTATAAAATGTATTGCTGCTGTCAGGTTTGTAAGACAGGCTTAAGTGGTGTTTCTGAGATGAAAACTGCAAACTGACTAAAGTGTGTGCGTGGTAAATAGACCCAGACAGGTACACAGACAGAGAGGTTGGGATTGGGAATTCTGACTTATTCCTGGGAGCCCCACACTGAGCACGGTGGGGGGGACATTTGCATGTGACAAGGTGTCTTTCCTATAGGCTCCATAATAATCCCCCATCCCAGTTTTTTTTTTTAAGACGTATCCTTCCTAATGCCTTTTAAGATGTGACTTAGCGAATCCCACGTTTTAACCACCTGCACACCTATGTCAGTGCACCTTGTCCAAACGCAAATAAAAAGCAAATGCCAGCTTTTGTGAGTTCCCAGGGAGGAAAGATAAAGAAAACTCCCTAGTGAGCACGGCTCATCGATTTAAAGATTTATTAGATATTAGAACTGCACCACACAGTCTCCTCTGCTGATCTTCTCAGATTAGAGTGTTAGTTCCTGTAATTAATTCTCACGGTTACGAGGTTCAGTGCCAGGCGGCTGGCTCCCAGATGGATTTGTAGCCCGTGCGCTGATCAGCAGACCCACTTCCCTGGGCTTCCTCTTTATGCCGTTTTTTGAAGCACGTGCCCCTCTTGTCCTTATTCTCCTCTTCTTTGTTTCTGGGCATTTACTGCTTCCTGTGTTCTGGCATCGCCTGCCTGCTTGTCACAGAGAGGATTTACCTTTGACCTCTCTCTACCCCTAAGTAAGCTTCATTCTCTGCCGCCATATCACTTCCACAGACACCCAGGGACCCGGCCAGGCTGTCTGTGCATCCTTTGTAATTAAAACCCTCTGGTGGTGTTAGCCTCCAGAATTCCTTTGCTCAACATACTAAAAATGGTTATGTGTTGTCATAAGCTTTTTTATTAGCCCTAGTCAGGATACTTGTGTTCTGAAATTGCCTGGAACACAACACCACCCTCAGTGTGACCCTGCTGTGGCACCTTGGTTCAGAGCAGTCATCCTTTATTGGGTATCTTTAACGTGCCAAGCTCTGTGCTGTGCAGACAGGTGAAAGAGACATGGCCTGGAGGGTGGAAACAGGGTGTTTTTTATTCAGAGTGATGCTAAGTCATAGGAGAGGCACACCCAGGCCTGAGTGCTGGGGATCAGAGGGACAGGAGGACTTTATGGAGTTTCTGATACTTGAAAGGCTAGAGCTCAAACCCAGTGTCTCCTTAGCAAATCCACAGTCCAGTTGTCTTCTGTGATCAAGGAAGAAGCTACTTAATGGTCCTCCTCAGCCAGTGTTCTCTGACAGGATGTGGAGTCCCTCTGAGTGGTGGTAGGTTGAGCCTCCTAGTGCTCCTGGCTTTTCTTAACCTTTGCTCTGGACCCTTGTGGCTTCTCTGTCTTTGGTGAAACATGAATAAAAGGGTCTTTAAAAACATCATCTGAGCCGAGCGTGGTGGCGCACGCTTGTAATCTCTGCGCTTGGGAGGTGGAGACAGGAGGATGGTGCAGGTTGGAAGCCAGAGACCCTGTTTCCAAATAAAAATATAAAAAATAGGTGTCTGGGAATGTAGCCCGGAGGCAGAAGGGTTTCCAGGAACCCCAGTACCACCAAAAAACAAAACAAAGCCCTCATCTATTAGTAGGGCGAGGTGGCACAAATTTTTAATCCCAGCATTTGCGAGGCTGAGACAGTAGGACCGAAGGTTCAAGGACAGCTTAGCTACTTAGTGAGGCCTTTTGCAACTCAGTGTTTCAAAATAAAGAATAAGAAGCCAGGCGTGGTGGCGCACGCTTGTAATCCCAGTACTTGGGAGGTTGAGACAAGAAGATTGCACAGGTTCAAAGCCAGCCTCAGCTACTTAGTGAGGCTCTCAGCAACTTACTGAGGCCCTGTTTTCAAATAAAATATAAAATAGGTCTGGGAGTGTAGCCCAGAGGGTAGAAGGCCCCTGGGTTCCATCTTCAGCACCGCAAAAAAAAAAAAAAAAAAAAAAAAGAAAGAAAAAAGAGAAAGAAACCTCATCTATTACCTGCAGTCGAAAGTGGGCTCATTGTACCAACCCAGCCCCCAGGTGAGTCCTGGGCTCACCTGCCAATCCCAGTACCACCCTGTGCCACTCCTTCAGAAATCATGGCCCTGCCTTGGATGGCACCGCCTTCAGGTGTGGTCCGGCCCGAGCAGGGCAGGCAGAGGCAGCCAGGCCTGCCCTGGACACTTTGCCTCTGTGAATGCAGCTCAAGATCCCATTGGTGTGCTTGGCAGCAGCACCCACTGTTGACTGGTATTAGCTCTCTGTTGACTAAATCCCTGGCATTGCTCCTGCTCGGCCCCGCCTCTGTTGCCTGTGTGTGTGTGTGCATTCTTCCAGCAGCTGTGGTGGGGAGCTGTATGGACGTGTGGCTGGCTGGTTAGTGTTGCCGCCATGCCTTGGAGGAGATGGCTGCCAGCGTGGCACTTGGCCCAGTTGCTCTTACTGTATCTGGACCTTGGCATTGAATCACTGGGGAACAGTGCAAAGATGGAGGCTTCCAGTGTTGTCTTACAGCCTGGCTCTGCTGTGTTGGGCAAATTCAGCTCGGAGCATCGACTTCCCAGTCTTTAAAATGGGAGGATTAAGTGACAGAAAGAATATAAGAAGCCTTAATAAACGGCAAGATACCGAAGGGTTGCTAGAAGGTTCTAATTTTATAAAACTATCATTCTTCCTCTCTGGACTATGGAAAAGATATGAAAAAAGATTTCTGGTACTAGACATGAGAACAACAAAAAAATACAAGTGTGCCCTGCAGACTAGCCATTGCTTGGTTCTTCCTTAGCGGAAATTAGCATTTGGGTGTGATATAAGAGATGCTTTTGAGCTGGGCTTGGTGGCGCATGCTTATAATTCCAGTACTTGGGAGGCTGAGATGGGGGATCAGAGGTTTGTGGCCCATCTCAGCAACTTAGCAAGCTCCTCTGCAGTTTAGTGAACTTAGAGACTCTGTTTCAAAATAAAAATATAATAGTGCTGGGGGTGTAGCTCAGAGGTAGAATGTCCCTGGGTACAATCCCCAATCCTATGAGAGGGAGGGAGGGAGGGAGGAAGGAGAGAGTTGTGAGGAAGGAGAGGCTTGTGTTTTTTTTTTTTTTTTTTTGGTGGTACTGGGGTTCCTGGAAGCCCTTCTACCTCCGGGCTACACTCCCAAACCTATTTTTACATTTTTATTTGGAAACAGGGTCTCCTAAGCCAGTGCACGCGGCTGGCTTCGAACCTGCGCGATCCTCCTGTCTCTGCCTCCCAAGCGCGGGGATTACAAGCGTGCGCCACCACGCCCGGCTTGTGTTATTTTTTTTAAATAGACACCCTTCTTTGTCCTAATAGGAGGGTGGAGGTGGGGGGCAAGAGAGGTGGGGCGAGCACCTTCTTCAGGTGGGATTTGATAGAGGTGAGACCTCTAACTCTGATTCTACACTGGCAGGACTGTCACTGTTGATGTGGGAGGGGGGTTTGGTCTGTAGGGAGAAGGGGCTGCAGGGGATGGTGGGGTCTGCCCAGCCTCTCTGGTGCCAGTAACATGACCCTACAGTGGTACAGGGCTTGGGCAAATATTCACTTGCTAAGCACTCCCACGTGTATAATCGCATTGAATTCTGTCCCTGGTTTTGAAATAGCAGAAGGTCGGCGGGGGTGGGGCCTTCCCTAAGTTCTTGTGTGGAGACTTTGTACATATCCATCCTGGTAACCACAGAAATCCTCTACCGACATTGTCTTCAACTTGTGTGTGGCATCCTTTCCCGCTGCAGGCCTTCCTCCCGCAGCTGCAGGATACTCCCCTCTGCCTCGAGCCTTCCTGGCCAGGAATCTGCACACACTTTTTACCATTTGCCCAAGCTGCTGCCAGGGGCTGGGGCAGCTGCTGATTCATCTGGGTGTTTTATTTCTTTTTCAGGTTGGTGTGTGTGTTCCTCCTCCACACTCATTGCACATTTAGAACACATTTGTAGTAGAAGGATTAGAAAATACAGAGAGGCAAAGAGACAGTAAAACAGCAGCAAAAACTTCATCAGAAATAGCCACTGGTAAAATTGTGGTATGTATTGATCTGAGGTAGTGCTACCACTGTGTTAGATCTCCAGCTTTTTTCTTTTTTCTTTTTTTTTTTTTGAGACAGGATTTCACTATGTTGCTGAGGCTGGTCTCAAACTTGCAGTCCTCCTGCCTCTGTCTCCTGAGTAGCTGGCAGTGCACCCTCAGAAATATCTATTTTAGATGACGAATTTAAATCTGTTGATGAAAGTTTCTCCCCACCTTTTCAGAACAGTTGAAGAGGAACTATAGATGCCATGTTTGTGTCTCCTTAGGGTGAAGCCCTTAGCCCTCCTCTGTATATTTTTGGGGAGTCCTGCAATGCTGGTTGGCCATCCAAGCTGTCTGCTGCCCCGTACCCTTGCCTGGATGAGAAGCAAGCTCTTCTCCTCTGAGACTCCCAGATGCCCTTATTGGCAGGTTAAAGGGCTGCTGATGTGGCCTGGAGGTCCCTGCATTGGGCTGTGGCAGCTCTGTTCATTGACTCCTCGGCCAGCGTGGACCTGGTTGAGGTGGGGAGCCTTATAGCATGTCCTCTCGTCCCCAATCTCCCTAATCTCACACTTTCTGTAGATTCCATGGCTTCTCTTTAAAGCCAGGAGTATCTCACCTGGTCCACTTGGTTTTATTGTTTGGTTTATTTTTAACTATTTTCCAAAATGTTTTTGTTTGCCCAAGGTAAATCTTCTCTAGTCAACAAAGGCCTGTTGAGCTTTTCACTGAATTAAGCCTGGAAGGGATACCAGAGAGGGAGGATGGGTTTTTGAGCTCCCAATCTATGGCAGACATGTACCCCGACAAGAGGCAGTGCAAGGGGAGAAGTGGAACTGTGGGGTGGAGTTGGAGCAGGTCTGATGCCCAGATTGACCTTGTGGTTGTCCCATAGGATGCACAGGCACGTAGCTGTTAGATTTCGTGGGCAGGTTTCTGGGTAGCATGTGCCAGGCAAAGAGAATAGGAGCCAAAAAACCCACTCAGTCCCCAGGCGCTGAGCTCCTTGGAGTGGAGAGGATCCTGAGCCTCAGCTGTGGCCCTAGGTCTTAAGGAGCGCCAGAGGAACCTTTGAAGTGCAGATGACTGTCCCGAGCTACACACACCGCCCCTTGCTGCCACCCTGGTACTGTGCTAAGTGCTTCCGGGATTATCTTGTTGAGTGATCACAATAACTGCAGCAGCTTACTGTTGTTATCCCTGATTTGTAGAGGAGAGAGTCAGGGCTTAGCAGGCAGGTTAGGAAATGTTGTCCAAAGCCACACAGCTGGTGAGGTCGACTCAGGCTCAAGCTCATTCTGTAGAGGAGAGAGATGGTATGAGGAGTCTCTTGATGGCTGTGCTGGGCATGGGAGGTGTGGGTGGCTCTGAGCCTGCCCTAAAGGTCCTGGGCGGATGGGGACCCCTGAGCCTCAAGATGTCTGCCTTTGCAGGCCGTGTGGAATCTTCAGAGACTGGGTATACATCTTTAGTTAGGCTTGCTGAATGCATTTTCTCTAGAGTATATATTGGTTTGATGGTCTTAAATCAACATTAAAATTATCACCAAGAACCTGTAATCCCAGATGCTTGGGAGGCTGAAGCAGGAGGATCACAGGTTTGAGGCTGGAGATATAACTCAATGATAGAACACCCCTGGGTTCAATCTTCAGAAACACACACACACACACACACACACACACACACACATCGCCAAGAAAAGCATTTTTCATACTCCCATCCTGATGCACAGCAACGGGTTGGTTTTGCTTTGTTCCTTTCAGTATTTGTACTTTTTATGTGTATTTTTTGTGGTAATAGAGATTGAACCCAGGGACATTCTGCCTCTGAGCTACACCCCTAATCCTATTTTATTTTATTTTATTTGAAACAAGGTCTCATTAAGTTATTGAAGCTTGTTGTGAGCCTGAGATCTTCCTGTCTCAGCCTCCCAAGTATGGGGCTTAAAAGATTGGGCCATGGCATCCAGCTATTTTTTTGTGCTTTTGTATACATGTTTATAAGCATGGCATATATCTTTTTTTTTTTTTTTTCCTGTGCTGGGGATGGAGCCCAGGGCTTCCTTTGTGCTAGCTAAGTGCTCTACCATTAAGCTCCAACACAGTCCTATTCTCACCCCTTTCTTGGGGTTTGGTACTGGAGATTGAACCCAGAGCCTAGCACATACTAGGTCAGTGAGCGATATCCCTAGCCCCACACCCCTTTCCCTATTTTTTTTTTTTTTTGGTGGTACTGGGGGTGGAACCCAGAGGCTTTCTACCTCCAGGCTATACTCCCAGACCTATTTTATATATTTTTTGGAAAGAGGGTCTCACTAAGTAGCTGAGGCTGGCTTCGAACCTGTGTCATCCTCCTGTTTCAGTCTCCCAAGCACGGGGGTTACAAGTGTGCGCCACCACAGCCGGCTTCCCCTTTTCCTATTTTGAGACAGGTTCTCGCTAAGTTGCCCTGGCTGGCCTGGGTCTTGCAGTCCTTTTCTTCAGCCTCCCAAGCAGCTGCGATTACAGGCATGTGTCACCATGATGGGTGGCACCCGGGCCTCCTCCCTCTCTTTAAAAATGTTTTCCTTCCCATCCAAGCTTCCTGACACACTTATTGCCAGTTTGGTGCCCTCTTTGTGCTCGTTCTGGATGACTTCAGTTCAACCCTCTTCTCTGTGTGTGGTGTGTATGTGAGTAATACCTGTCTCTGCCTGTCTCTCGAGCTTGGAGTTTGATCTGCAAAGCACCTGGTCTCCTGCCTCTTCAGCAACCCTACCTCCCAGGCTCACAGAATTTGTGTTGCTTCCCTTAATGGCCACTGCCTGGGAAGGCATTATCACCCTTTTACAGGGGGTCTCAGGGAGCAGATGGCCTAGGCCACTGGCCTGGTACCTGGTAGTCAAGCCAGGTTGGCTCTGTTTCCCATATTCTTCCCCCAGCCTTCGCTATGCTGTGTGTGTGTGTGATACTAGGGATTGAACTAGGGGCATTCTACCTCTGACCTACTCCCTTAGCCCTAATTTTTATTCTTTAATTATATATATACATATATATATATATATATACACACACATATGTATATGTATATGAGTGTATGTGTGTGTGTGTGTATATAATTTGTGGTGTGGGGATGGAACCCAGAGGCTTTCTACCTTCGGGCTACACTCCCAGACCTATTTTGTATTTTATTTGGAAACAGGGTCTTACTAAGGTGCTGAGAGCCTCTCTAAGTAGCTGAGGCTCGCTGTGAACCTGCGCAATCCTCCTGTCTCAGCCTCCCAAGTACTGGGATTACAAGTGTGCGCCACCGCGCCTGGCTATTCTTTAATTTTTGAAACAGAGTGTAAATCGCAGAGGGCCTCACTAAGTAGCGGAGGCTGCCTGTGAACCTGCAGTCTTCCCGTCTCAGTACTTCTAAGTACTGGGATCACAAGCCTGTGCCACCACTTTGCTCTGCTGTTTTAAATGTGTGTTCCTTGAAACTCCCTGGGAAGGTCAGAGTTTCATGCAACAACTCCGTCTCTCCTGCACCACTTAGCCTGCCTGCATCTCTGGCATTTGGGTTCTGTGTGCCATTTCTCAACAGTTTTTGCAGGTTCTTTTCCCAAAGTCCTAGCTGGCTGAGCAACCAGCTTTTCTTTCTTGAAGCTAGGAACTTGGAGATACCCCAAGGGGTAGGTCCCACCCATGGGATCATCCGGCGGCACTTCCTTGGTGCCCAATTGTGAGGACGCCTGCTGCCTGCTTGGGCAGGTGACTGCAGAGTTGGCATGCCCTGGCTTGGGGTGTCTCCTCCATGCCTGCTTCCCAATAATGCCATCGGTATGGTGATACCCACACAGCAGGTTGAGGGCGGCCTGGCAGCGGTTCCTTGGCCCTGCCTGCTCACTTGCTCAGCTGCACCTCCCCTGAAATACAACTTTTTTTTTTTTTGGTGGTACTGGGGGTGGAACCCAGGGGCTTTCTACCTCCAGGCTATACCCCCAGACCTATTTTATACTTTATTTGGAAACAGGGTCTCACTAAGTTGCTGAGAGCCTCACTAAGTAGCCGAGGCTGGCTTCGAACCTGTGCGATCCTCCTGTCTCAGCCTCCCCAGCGCTGGGATTACAAGCGTGTGCTACACCATGCCTGGCTTGAAATATGAATTTTTTTAAAAATGTTATATAAGGAACATAAAGTTTACTGTTTTAGGTGTACACTTTGGCAGCATTAAGTACACATACATTGTGGTGTAACTACTACCACCGTTCATCTGCAGAATGCTCTGGTCTTCCTAAATTGAAACTCTGTCCTGGTTAAACACTGATTCCCTGTCTTCCCCCTCTAAGCTCCGGCACCACCATTCTACCGTTTTGTCCCTGTGGATTTGCCTATTTTAGGTGCCTCATAAGTAGATCCCACAGGTTTTGACTTTTTACATTTGACCTCTGTCACTTAGCGCAGTCTTCAGGGTTTCTCTGTAGCCTAGTGCGTGTCAGAACTTAATTCCTTTTAAAGGCTGACTAATGTTTCTTTACACATATATATCACATTGTTTGCCCCTTCCTGTGAGTTAGGGTTTTTGTGCAGATCTGGACCTTGTTAACTCAGTTCTGCCCATTCATTAGGGCACGGCCACTGGACATGTGGATGCCCCTCTCCATGTGGTTTTATTCCTAGGATCTTGGCTTCTTTCCCTTGGGTCTTGCTTGTGTTGAGCGTCCTCCAGGACTGTCTAGTCTTGGTTTGGGAGTATGTGACAGTTCAGTTCCCTTCTCCTTCTCACATTTTTGTTTGAGTTGCTCAGAGTTGGCAAGTCCTTTGTCTGACACATTAAACAAATTTTTAATGATGAATATAAACACAAAAGACTTTCTATAACATGAATAGTTTAAAGAAAAACAATACAATGAAAATTCTTCTTTACATTACTCTCTTAAACAGAGACCATCCCGGTAGTATTAAAACCCCCATGTGTTTCTCCCTCCCTGCCAAAGTCTGCCTCTCACCCCTCCTTCCTTTTCTTTATGGGTTTTCACTAAACAATATATTGCTCGTTTTGCATGCTTGTGAACTTCAGTGTATTTTTTTAGGGGGGTACTGGGGATTGAACTCAAGGGCATTCTACCTCCGATCTATATCCCCAGGTCTATTTTTTATTCTTTATTTTTGAAACAGGGTCTCCTTCAATACTGTGTATGTGAGATTCATCGATATTGATGAGGTAGCTTTAGTTCTTACTGCTCGGTAGTTAATTCTTTTGCAGGCATGTACTGGAATTTATTTATCCTTTGTGGGCATTTGGGATGTTTCCAGTTGGGGGCTATTAGGAAAAAAAAAAACAACAACAACACTGCTTTGAACCTTCTGGAATTGGTCTCCTGGTGCACATCTACAAACATGTGCTTCTCTTGGGTATGTACCTGGGAGGAAGGCTGGGCAGGGCCCTGCAACATCATGCAGATTGTTTCCCAGAGCCCCAGCGGCATATAAAAGCCTCCCTAACCCGCTCTTCCCTGGCACTTGGCATCACCAAGCTTTTTTGTCTTGTCGTGCCCGCCCAGTGGGAGTGGTGGGAACTCATGTGGTCTTCGCTTTTTCCCAGGGTTGGTGGGGTTGAGAATTTCATGTTTGTTCATCATCTGCATTTCCCCCTATAATGCTTTGTTTGATGAATTTTGCCTGTTTGGGGTAGAACTGCATTTTTCCCCCCACTGTTCAGCTGGTCACCCTGGTTTTTGTGAGATTGTGTTTCGTATCTAGGAAGAATACTAGGTGTTCCTTTTTCCTGTGTAGTCTTCAGTGGAGCACCCAAATCCTCAAGCTTCCTGGGTGAGCCTTTGCTTCTTGAGTAGGATTAATACTCTGACTCCACTTCTCCTGTGAGTGAGCAGCAGTCAGTGACCATTTGCTGGTGGCTTCGGTGAGCAATGGCAGGATCTGTATAGTCAATGCTTCAGTTTTGGTTGGGAAAATTTCAGAAATAGAATGGCATAATGGACCCTGTAGGCTCTCATCAGGCTTCAGTTTTTATCAGCACAACTCCACTTGTTTATAGCCTCACCTCTTCCCTCCCCAGTATGTATGTATGTATGTATGTATGTATATATTTGTGTGTGTGTGTGTGTGTGTGTGTGTGTGTGAGAGAGAGAGAGAGAGAGAGAGAGAGAGAGAGAGAGAGAGAGAGAGATACACTGGAGATTGAACCCAGGGGCATCCTACCTCTGAGCTACAACCCCAGTCCTACTTTTTATTCTTTATTTTGAAACAGGGTCTCACTGAGTTGCAAAGGGCCTCACTAAGTAGCTGAGGCTGGCCGCAAACCATGATCCTCCCATCTCAGCCTCCCAAATGCTAGGATTACAATGTGCACCACCATGCCCATCTGGATCTTCCATATTTGATCACTCTGAGGTATAGCCAGCCTTATTTAAAGCATCTGAGGCAGGATACACAGATTGATGGGATAGGTTTCTGGTTCTCTGGAGGTTTAAGTGGAGATAAATAGATAAATAGATACAGCTGATTCAGAACATATTTATTTATTTACTTATGTTTTCGGGTACTGGGGATTGTACCCAGAGATATTCTACCTCCGAGTTACATTCCAGTCCTTTTTTAAAATCTTGAAACAGGGTCTCACTTAGTTTCTGAGGGGCTCGGTAAGTTGCTGAAGATGGCCCTGAACTTCGATCCTCGGGTCTCCCGCCTTCCAAGTACTATGATTATAGGTGTGTGCCACCAAGACCAGCTCTATTAAGTATTTAAACAAGCTCAGAGGAAGGCCTAAATTTCAGGCAGTGGAAGGAGAGACAATTCTAGGATGAACAACTGGAAAATATCGGAGAGGGAGAGTGGGCCTCGGGCTCTGAGGGCAAGTTGGAGAACAGCCTTGCTGGTGCCCGGAACTGCCTCTGTAAAAGGCACCTAGGTTCTAAATAGCACATCCCAGTTTCCTGCTCCTTGCTCAGCTCCTGCGAGTGAGCTCAACCATCCTCTTCATTTTCCACTGAACATCACATCTTTGAAGAGGTCGAAATTTCTCTTCTTTGGAAAGTTTTCAATAGATTTGATGAAAGAGTGCCTGCTCCTCTATGACCACCTTCTGTTTCACCATCAGCTCCTTGGCACCAGCTTCAACCTTGGAGCCTTTCTTTGGCTGGCTGGCTCATGTTTGAGTGTTATACACTCAGAGTGTGAGCCCTTTCCCTCTCCTGGCTGGGGCTTCCAGTGATGTTTAAGGGAATTCAGAATCTGTGGACTCTCCAGGGAGTAGGAAATGGCCAACAGCTGGAATGACTGACCTTTACCCTCACGGAGCGCTGGAGACCACATGGTCCACAGCCTTGTTCTGGGTGAAAGCCCTTTCCTGGCTGCCTTTAGTGCTCACTACTGTTCACCTGTGGCAAATGAGCAGTAATGAGGGTGTAATAAGGGCAGCTTCCTGCAGGCAGTCCTCCTGGCATGTGCAAGTGGCATTCAGCAGGCCTCTTGGCTTCCCTGTGACTCCGCCACCTCTCCTAAAGCAATCCGGGGTTCTCCACCAGCACTTGGTGGGGGTTCTAACTGGTCTTCTGTCCTTGAAGTTGACATGGGCTTCATCCAGTAATGCCTGGTAAGCCATAAAGGCTTGAGAAGGTTAGTTATTAACCCGCCGTGCCCTCTCAGCTGCCCATCCATGGCATTTCAACGACTGCAGTCCTTTTATTGCTCTTGTTTCCTGGTGCCTAATACCAAACCTGGGCCACCTGCTCAGTCGGTTGTGATCCTTAATTAGGCAGCATCAGCGCCACTTTCATGGCAGTAAGAGTCACTGGTCAGAGTCCAGGAGAGGCCCAGCCTGGCTTGGAAATGGTCCAGGTCAGGCACAGGGTCTAGCAGTGGTAGATCCAGAGGGAGGCACGACAGGGAAACTAAGGAAAGAGATATGGAATGTGGAGTGTGTGTGTGTAGTACTGGCGATGGAACCCAGGGGCTTTCTACCTCTTGGCTATACTCCCAGGCGTATTTTTTATATTATGGTCTCACTAAGTTGTGGAGAGCCTCACTAAGTAGCTAAGGCTGGCTTCAAAGCTGCATGATCCTCCTCTCTCAGCCTCCCAAAACCTGTGTGTGCACCACCACACCTGGCTGGAATATTTTAATGGGAGAGTGAGGAGTCTGGGGTTGGAGGTATTCATTCAGGATGCTTTAGTGTTCCAAAGCTATGGATTTGTTTTGTTTTTGGAGCCCAGAGCTATTTAGCTTTATAGAGAAGTGCCTCTTCATCAAAGATATGTCTAAAAAAAGTACAAAAATTAAGTGCTGTCTTTTAAAAGGATAATGGGTTGCATGTACTAGAATACTATAACATGTCATTTATCTTATTAACTCACTTTAGGGAATGAGTCCTTCCACATACATGAGTTTCGCAGACAGCTAAGTTTTTGTCCATTTACAAACAGGCGTGGTCTATTCTATTTCAGCAATTACATTTATGTGTTAGGAAAAGAAAACAAAACTGTAGGGTGTCTGCTTTATGTAAAGCTCTGTGTGAGGAAGAAAACTGTCAAGAAAGTGGGCCTTGCTCCTAAGGAGCTTATTTAGTGTGGAGTGTGGAATTGTTCTTGAAGTGTGTGGCACATATCTTGTGTCCTCTTTTTTTGGTGGTACTAGGGGTGGAGCCCAGAGGCTTTCTACCTCCGGGCTATACTTCCAGACCTTTTTCTTTTGTTTTTTTTTATATTTTATTTGGAAACAGGGTCTCACTAAGTTGCTGAGAGCCTCACTAAGCAGCTGAGGCTGGCTTCGAACCCGTGCGATCCTCCTGTCTCAGCCTCCCAAGTGCGGGGATTACAAGCGCGCGCCACCACGCCCGGCTATCTTGTGTCCTCTTAAAAGGAGAATGAACAACTTCAACCTTGCTGTACTGCCTGGGGTCAGTATGCCACATTTGTGTTACTCTCCTGGTCTGCAGGACTTCAGACCTTCATACAGAGGGCATAAAAGTTAACTGTGAGTCCCACGCTTTTCATGGTCTAGTATACAGTTTGTATAGTGTTCTATCCCTCAGAGCATACTTGCTTTATTCTCTGCTCTTCTGGGGCTGATGAGTTATAACAATGATTTTCTAAGTTTACTGTGTGTTAGAATCTTTGGGGTAGCATTTCAGAGTCCCACTTCTGGGACACACTCCAAACTACTACCACCAAGATTACTGGGCCTGGGAGGTAGGACCCAGTCATCAAAATGTTCCCAAAACTCCAGAGGTGATTCTTGGATAAAACTAAGTCAACAGTCTTTGATAGGGCCATATCTCATATAGTCATGCAGTATTTTAGGTTTAGATTGAGCTTTTGCCTGAGAAAGCAGTGGGCATCCTAAATTTATAGGAAGCTCGGCCATAAGATTTTGGCTCAGTATCCCACAGCTTGTAAATAAATGACAGACTAGACTTGAAATCATTTTCAGATTCTGAGTCTGCTTCTCCACCATCCTTCTCCTAGGCTGTCACTCTACCACATCTCTGGCAGGTTCTCCATTTCTCACCCATATCTTGGGTTGTGCTGTTACCTCCCCTTCTTACTTTTTTTTTTGGCTGACTCTTGTTACGTCATCTTTCAGAGCCATCTCAAATACCACAATGTTTATGAAGGTTGGTCTGAGCCATTCCCTGCTGTCCTGGTTCTCACATACAGCCTTTCTTCTCCTACCTGGGAATATACAGGACTCTTTGCCTTGGGTGGAACCTAGAGCATTTCATGTTATAGTAGTTCTCTATGTAATAATTCAAATAATAACATTATTGACCATTACCACCACTACTACTACTACTACTACTACTACTACTACTACTAATGATAATAATAACATTACTGACCTTTTTTGTAAATGACTTTTTATTATGGTACAATAGACATGACATAAAGTTTACCATTAATGATGTTCATTACATTCATAATGTTGTGAACCATAGTCTAGCTCCAGAATATTGTCATCACCCCAGAAGGAAGCTCTGTACCTGTTAAGAAATTATTCTCCACCTCTTCCCTGTTCCTGACAATCAGAAATCTTTTTTTCTGTCTTTATATATTTGCTGACTGGATGTTTAGTTTAAGGAGAATCATACAATATGTGGCATTCTGTATCTGGCTTCTTTTCACTCAGCAGAGTGTTTTCAAGGTTCATTGCCCATTTGCGGTGATCAGAGTCCTTTGTGTGGTCTAACTTACTCCTCACAGTCCTGAGAAGTAGATAGTTCCTATCAGCATCCTCATTATATAGATGAGAAGATCAAGACACAGAGAGGTTAAGAAACTACGTCATAAGTAAGTGCTCTTGGCCCCTGCACTATCTTGCTAGTGTCTGCTACTGACCTTGATCTTTAGAGACTGGTGCTATAAGCTTAACCTGTGAAGTTGAATTTGAAGAGCAAAGATGAAACTTCAAGGCAGAATTAGTCTACAACGTAAGCACAGCACATAATACAGATCTAGGAGTAGAAATCATCAGAGGAACCTTCAGGGGACTGCAGAACAGAATTACTGATTAAAGTTCTTGGCTTAATTGAACTGGGTCAACTTTGTCATAGGTTTCGCACAAATGTTAGATGTCGAGCATAGGACTGGGTATCTAATATCAGAAGCCAGCTCTTCTTTCAGGTCTCTCTGAATGTTGAGCAGTGAGTCTAAAGAACTCCTGAAAAGTGGAGGTTATCCCAAATTAAAATGTCTTTTCAAGAGTTCTTAGTATGTGCCAGACAGATTTCCTGCCTCCCCCTCAGGAATGAGCCCGGGAGAATTTCACCTCTGAGCCATACCCCAGCCCTGTTTTTATTTTCAAACAGGGTCTCACTAAGTTGCTGAGGCTGATCTCAAACCTGTGATCCTCCTGTCTTAGCCCCTCAAGTACTGGAGTAGCAGGCATACTCCATAACACCCGGATCAGACATAGTTCTGAGCAGTATGTATATTCACTCCCTTTATTCTCACAGGAGCTTCACAGGTAGCTGCGCTCTGTTTCACAGATGAGGACAAGGTGCCAAGCAGTGTCATCTAAGATCCTGCCACTAAAATGGGATGGATCCAGGAAACCTGGTGCGGGCATTGATGTGCTTTACCTTTTTTTCTTTTTCCTTTTTCTTTTTATTTTTTGGTGGTACTGGGGTTTCTGGAAGCTCTTCTACCTCCGGGCTATACTCCCAGAACTCTTTTATGCTTTTTTATTTTTGGAAACGGTCTCTTAAGCCAGCACAGCTGGCTTCGAACCTGCGCGATCCTCCTGTCTCTGCCTCCCAAGCGCGGGGATTACAAGCATGCGCCACCACACCTGGCCCTTTTTTTCTTTAAAAAAAAAAAAAATTCATTTTTGCTGGGTGTGGTGGCGCACGCTTGTAATCCCCGTACTTGGGAGGCTGAGACGGGAGGAATGCACAGGTTTGAAGCCAGCCTTAGCTACTTAGTGAGGCTCTCAGCAACTTAGTGAGACTCTGTTTCCAAATAAAATAGAAAATCGGTCTGGGAATATGACCCAAAGGTAGAAAGCCTCTGGGTTCCACCCCCAGTACCACCAAAAAAAATATATTTTTTTCATTTTTCGTTTTGGGATATAACATACCTTTCTTGAAGCAATGAGAACAGATTGCTTGAATAGGAAGAGAAGGGGGAGGGCAGAGTCTGGAAAATACTGGTTTTGTTAAAAAGAAATTCTGTCCTGTCAAGTCAGTTCTATGCTTTTAAGTCTAGAGGAAAAAATAGTTTCAGCAGGATATGATAATACGATTATATATATATGTGTGTGTGTGTGTAAAATTGTGGTAAAACATGATCTCAATCTTTATAATACTATGCTGCCACTGATATTTGAAGGAAAACTGAGGGAGTCCCTGTTAGAGAAAGAGGAGCTCTTATAGCCAAGAAGGCCGCTCCACTGCAGCTGATACAGAAGTGTCTAAAACAGCCCTGGTAGAAAAGGCTCTGACTGCATTTATGGCTCATAATGGGACCAAGATTGGCCAACAGGTTCTAAGGTCCTGTGTGATTGTATTTATTCTCAGCCCTCCTGATAATCTTCTTTGGTCAGCAAAATAACTACTGTCATTCAAAGTCATAGGGATGGTCCTTAATCTAATATGACTACTGGTATCTTCATAAGCAGAGGAGATTAGGACACAGACACAGACACAGGGACAGCCATGTGAGCACACAGAGAGAAGGTGGCGGTCAACCAGCCTAAGGAGAGAAGCCCCAGAAGAAACCAGCCCTGCCTGGCCATACCTTGAGCTCATACTTTTCATCCTCCAGAAATAAGAGGAAATAAAATTCTGTATTTGAAGTTATCAAATCTGGTGCTTCATTACAGTACCCTAGCAAACAAATGCACAGCTAAGACTCAGAAAATTCTACTTGTTCTTCTGACTCTTTTGAGCTCATTATTACTTTGTTATGCTTCCTGGATAGCCTTAGTACACGGCAGAGTGATCCAGGCATCGCTCTGGCTGGGCATGAGAAGCTGTTTGGGTTCTTGATAAGCAGAGGTGGATTTTGGTTGGGGACAGCTTCAGGGCAGGTGATGTTGGGCTGATTTGGACTGTGAGCAGTGGAGGACTGGCCAGCCAGGTGGAAGAGCTGGGTAAACAGCCTCTGAGGAGGGTGCACAGGGGACACGTCTAAAGAGCAGAATGCAGCTCTGGGGATGCTGAAGCAGCAGAGAGGGAAGGGAGGCTAGGAGCGTTGAACCATCCTGAGCAGTGGAGTTCTGGCTGCAGAGTTCTGGAAGGCCGGTAGTCACACCAACGGGTGGTTAGCTGTATCACACGTCTCAGGTGATGGATTTGGACAGGAAGGACAGATACGGTAGAATTTGAAGCCTTGGAATCCAGTGGTTTTCATGTTTGGATTTAGAGGTGGGATTGATGGTGAGTGGACGTGTGGCCCCATGTTTCATGAGTAGGAGGTTGGTGAGATTGAGAACCCAGAGGGTGCTAAGAAGGGTCACTAGTATGGGGTTTTTGTAAGGTTTGCCGCTGTAAGATTTTTTTTTGTATTCTCTTTCTTTAAGAGAATTTCCTAATCATATATACTTTAAGGGGTCATAAGACCCAGATATCTTTCTGGTGGTTTTAGATGAAGCCAGCTTGAGGGCCCAGCAAGTCAGGCACCTGGAAAGAAATTTGGTAAGAGGTTAGATGGATTTCTTGCCCTACAGGGCCAGTGTAGGAAACAAGACAGTAGGCGTTCACAGACCCTCTGAGCATAGGTGTGGCATTACTGTCACCAGGTAATACAAGTGGGAAAGAGGAGGCAGCTCCTACTCTGATCTGTTGCCACCAACCTTGGAAGAGTTGATGTTTTCAAGAGAGAGGAAATAACCGAGACAGGCCCTTATTGAGACTCTGCTGTGTACACAGAAGCAAGCCAGGTACCAGGTAGATAGAAGACTAAGCCATGGGTGCATCTTGGCTTTCTGCAAGCCACTGCCAGTTTGGTGAGAAGATATGTCTTTTGCATTTGCAGAGAATGCTATGATTTTTACATGCTTCTGCCAGCTTTCTGGCTCTAGGGGGAAGACCCAGGGCAGGAGACAGGGAGAAAAAATAGTGGTCCATCTTGCTTCTTTGAGGACACTGAAAGTCAGTTCTTACAAGAGCTCTGGAGAGCTGTTGCTTCACATTTTAGGTGCAGGCATGGGTCTGTAATATGGAACCAAGAAAGACTTGAACAGTTATTGAATATGGCTCTGAATCCCAGTTGGAGTTACTTTTATCTGATATGTTTATCTCAAAGCCTCATAGATTATCCACATCAGATGACTTGGGATGCGATTATAATCAGAGTGGCTCAAACTGATTGTTTTTTAGAGATGAGGTCTTTCTGTGTTGCCCAGGTTGGCCTGAACTCTTAGGCTTGAGGGGTTCTCCCAGTAGCTGGGATTACAGCTGTGCACCATTGCGCCTGGCTCAGACTGAATTTTGAGGGCTCATTTTTGTATTCACATGCATTCTGCTGAATGAAATTAACCTTACATGAAAGAGTAGCCTTCCCATTTATATGCAGTTCTAAAACTGGCAGAACTAATTTGTGCAGAAACAAATCAGCATAGCTGTTGCCTCTGGGTCGGAGTGGGGGGTGTGGGTTACACAGATGTTTCCATTTGTCAAACCAGAACAGCTCGGATTTATGCATTTCAATATAAATATAACTTGCCACCCTCTGGGAAAAAAGTGTAAAAATATTAATGGAGGGCCAAGGAGGAAGGAGTAGAAGAAAATTGATACACAACACTGATCTTTGCTGAAGCTCAGTGACAGGTATTTACTCTTCTGTTTACTTTGCCTTTACCTGAAATTGTCAAGAATGGAAAAGTTGGTTTTGTTTTTTGAGAACTAAATAGCACCTGAGGTCATCTTTGTTGATTGCGCCCTCCTGAAGCCTGCCTGCTGCCCGCTTCTCCACCTGTTTTTGGGGAAGAGCTGGATGCAGGGCAAGGGGGCCGATGCCAGCCTCCCCAGCTAAAGTCTCTCTGGTTTTGCTTGCAGTCTGCTTTGTTGATGACCCTGAACTTTGTTTCCTCCTACTGGCACCAGCCACCACCCCTGCCATTCCTTTGATCTGGGAACAGACCCTCCCCTTCCGTTGACTTTGACCTCCAGTTCCACCCACCACCTAGTCTCTTATCTCTGGCTCCTCCTTCCTCCATCTGTGGTTCAAGTCTTTCTCTACTGTGAGTGAGCCCACAAAATGTGAATGCACTGGATCTCATTTCCCTTCCTCTTAGAATTGTAAAGTGCCACCTGTGTGCCTTTCTTTGTTCATGGATACAGGCTCTGCTAGGAATCAGGGCACGATCCCCATGCACCTGTGAGAGAGACGTGCTGAGTCCATTGATGCAGACTTGAGAACAGGCAGGCCGAATCTCTCTCCAGTTCTGTGGGAAGGAAGGAGGGCATGGGAGTTGGGGAGAGGCACGCAGGGGCTTCGGTGGGTGGGTTGCGGTAGAGATGGGAAGCTTCTAGGTTTTGACTTGGGTGGTGGTTGCCACCCAAACTACCAGGCTATTGGGGACAGGGCCCCTCATACTCAGAGCAGGAAAGTACCATGCACAGAGGCAGGGATGGCCAGGGGTGTTGACTTTTGGTAACTCCTTGAGTTGTGTGCATTTGACCTGTCCAGTCTCATCTATGTATGTCACATTGCGATTAAAAAAAAAAAAACAAAACTAGAAGTCTACACCAGGTTTTTGGGATAACACAGTCTAAATTCCCCTAGAGTGGTAGTTGGCTATGTATGTGTGATGACTGTCCACCCCCAGCCCAATTCCTCACCGCACCTCCTACCTCAGGCCCACTTCACGGCTCTGCATTGTCCAGTAGGAGTTCCTTAGAGTGTCCAGCATGTGGGTGGTACCCGTGTAACGCTGCTACAGACATTCTCAGGGTTTGAAGGTTTATGCCTGGTTTGGTGGCAGTCCTATAGGAATACTTTGGACATGGATTTGGAAGTCCTGGGCCGCTGTGTACTAAGCCATTCCAGGTGTGCTGCCTCTGCCTGAATTGTGGGAAATTACGGTTGTGACCAACCCATAGCAGTTACTATATTTGTTCTTAGGTGTTTAGTTCTGTAAATAATTTCCTATTGTGCATTTTGTTCTCTAAAGTGACATTTCATAGCAGTCCTAGATAATCCTTGTACCTTACTTGTCATTCATTGGTGCCTTAATATGAATTTATGAAGTCGAGCATATTGGCGCACGCTTGTAATCCCAGCATTTGGGAGGCTGAGACAGGAGGGTCATGGTTCACGGACAGCCTCAGCTACATAGTGAGACCATTTGCAAACCAGCAAGACCCTGTTTCAAGATAAAGAATAAAAAATAGGGCTGGGGTTATAGTCCGGAGGTAGAATGCCCCTGAGTTCAATCACCAGTATCACCAAAAAAAAAAAAAAAAAAAAAAGCATTTATGATTGGGAGGTGTTTTCCTTACTTTGTAAGGAAAGGCTAACTTAGTGGTCAACTTACAGGCCAGACCAACTCACAGAAGCTCACACTAACTGCAAACCATCTTGATCAGATCATCCTTACAAATTCAGACCAAGGGTGGGGGGGGGCTGGGAGTGTTGCACCTACCTTTTCTCTGAATATGTGTCCTTCTCTTTCTCCCACCCCTTTACCACTTTTCCTTCTTTTTTCCCAGGGCCTTTTCCCCCTCTTCTGCCCAGTTATATCCTCAGCTCCTATTTGCTTTCCTGCAGGGAGGCAGTGACTTTTTTTTTGTTGTTGTTTTCTGTAAGACTACTGACTCATACCCCTCACCACCACCCTAAAATGGGGGTGGGGTGGGAGGAAAGAAAGCAAGAAAAATCAAAGCCTCCCTACACAAAGACAACTTTATTTGTACACACCTCCATCAGATGAATGGATAGTGGTGCCTCAATTACAATTTTATGACCCTAATAGCCAGATTTTCCATAGACAGGGTTAAAGGAAAGACAGTTTATGGGCTTTTCCATTCATTAGCCTTTTTGAAAATCAACACACACACACACACACACACACACACACACACACAAACATACATACGCGCGCGCGCGCACACACACACACACAGCCAAGTAAATCACACTGAAATTCTGTGCCCTGGCAGTGGATGTGAGCAATGAAAGCACTAAAAGCTAAGCTTAGTTGTTGTCTGGATTCATTGTTCACATTTATAGAATGCCAGCCACGGGGACCCAGGGAGCTGGGGTCCGAGACTGTGCTGTGGTCCAGGAAGCTACTGGGCTGGTGGGGTCGTCCTGGACACAGGTGACTGGCAGTGACCATGCTGGATGGAGCCCTCTGCCTGTGCTCTCATTCTGCCCTTACGTCTCTGGTGGGCTGGGAGCTGTTTCACCTCCACTTTATGGAACGGAAATGACCTCAGAAAAGGGGGAGGGGGCCAGGTGTCCTAGAGCCATGCAGGCTGTAGGCACTGGAGCCCAGGTTTGAACCTGGTACCTCGTGAAGTTCCTGTTCTTCCCTCTGGTCCTTGGTTGGGGTTGCCATAATAAAGTAGTATGGACTGGGGGCTTTAAATGACAGAAATCTCTTTTCTTATAATTCTGGAGGCTGGAGATCTAAGAGCAAGGTGCCCCCATTTCCTAGGAGACCTCCTCCTTGGCATGCATAGTAGCCACCCTCTTTCCTTTGTCTTCACGTCTTTCCCCATAGGCTGTGCATCCCTGGTATCTGTGTTCTCGTTTTCTCTCTCTCTCTCTCTCTCTCTCTCTGTCCTGGGGATTGAACCCGGGGCATTCTACTCCATGCTACACTCCAGCACCTTTTTGGTGGTACTGGAGGTGTAACCCAGGGGTTTTCCTACTTCTGGAATCTACTCACAGACTTATTTTATATTTTATTTGGAAACAGGGTCTCACTAAGTAGCTGAGGCTGGCTTTGAACCTGTGCGATCCTCCTTTCTCAGCCTCCCAAGCGCGGGGATTACAAGTGTGCGCCACATGCCCGGCTCCCAGCCCCCTTCCTTCCTTCCTTCCTTCCTTCCTTCCTTCCTTCCTTCCTTTGGGTCTGGGATTGGAACCCAGGGGCATTCGACCTCTGAGCTACAGCCCCTGCCTTATTTTTTTATTCTTTATTTTGAAACTGGGTCTCACTGAGTTGCAGAGGGCCTCACTAAGTAGCTGAGGCTATCCGCGAACTGCGATCCTCTGATCCTCCGGTCTCAGCCTCCCAAATGCTGGAATTACAAGCATGCTCCACCACGCCCGGCTTTATTCTTTATTTTGAAACAGGGTCTTACTAACTTGCAGAGGGCCTCACTAAGTAGCTGAGGCTGGCTGAGAACCAGGATCCTCCCATCTCTGCTTCCCGAATACTGGGATTATAAGGTGTGCCACCATGTTCGGCCTCTCCCCTCTTTTTTATAAAGGTACCAGTTGGATTTAATAGCTTTATCTTAATCTAGTTAACATCTTTTAAAGCTCTGTCTCCTCTGTGACACCTGATGTGATGTTTCTTAATCAGATGTGACTCTTTTTTGCAAAGTGCTATGCACATGAGAAGGCCTTAAAATATCCTTGATGTACAGATTTTAAAATATCCTTGACGTACAGATTTTATTTGTAATTTTTAAAATCTATTTTCTTTCTTTATTTGAACTTTCTTGGCCTCAAAAATTGTTACAATGCTTTTTTTTTTACTTTGAAATCTTTCAAAAAATATGAGTATATTTTACTTATTCTAATTCTGCTTATTCCATCATGGCAGATTAGTTTTGTAGGAAAATGAGAAGCTGTGACTCATACATGTGCTTTCAACATGTTATTCGGTGTGACACTTTCTTATATTTTCTTATCCATATAAAACTTTTTTTGTTTTGTTTTTGGTGGTACTGAGGATGGAGCCCAGGGACCTTCTACCTCCAGGCTACCCTCCCAGACCTATTTTATATTTTATTTGGAAACAGGGTTTCTTAAGCAGATGAGGCTGGCTTCAAACCTGAGCAATCTTCCTGTCTCAGCCTCCCAAGCGTGGGGATTTCAAGTGTGCGCCACCACACCCGGCTCATATAAAACTTTTTAAATAAAATATTTTGGGACAAATTAAAGTCCTGTCTCCAAATTCAATCTCATTCTAAGGTAGTGGAGGTTCAGGGATGAAGGTCACAGGACTTTGAGGGGAGCAGACACAGTGCGCTGTTTGGTCTCTGACACTGCACTATTTTTTAACCTCCATGAAGTTCCCCTCCCTTCCTTTCTTTCTTTTCTTTCTCCTTCCTTCCTTCCTTCCTTCCTTCCTTCCTTCCTTCCTTCCTTCCTTCCTTCCTTCCTTCTTCTTTTTTTTGTGTTTGTGGTACTGAGAGTAGAACCCAGGAGCTTTCTACCTCTGGAATCTACTCCCAGACCTATTTTATATTTTATTTGGAAACAGGGTCTCACAAATTGCTGAGAGCCTCACTAAGTAGCTGAGGCTGGCTTTGAACCTGTGTGATCCTCCTGTCTTCCCCCTCCCAAGCACTGGGATTACAAGGGTGTGCCACCACTCCCGGCCCTCATCTTGCTCTACTCATGGGCTTGCTACCTAGATCCAAGCTGCCTCTACCACAGGTGTGTCCTCAGGGCCAACGCTGGGCCAAGCCCTCTTTAATTCATCACGTCTAGTCGTATACTCTATAGAACATTCTCAGCAGGGAAGAATTCTTGTACATCAGACTCCACTTGGGCTGAGTAATAGAGTTCAGACTCAAACTCTGTTCCCATGACACTCAGACATGTCCCTTTTTTGCTCTGCAGTACAGAGTATGTGGTCAGATCCAAAGCTCTACTTTCAGAGCTGTACAGATTAAAGGGAGCCATCCCTACAGGACTGGTGCATTCGGGAAGCCTCAGGCATGAGGTGACATGCGTTATTGACGTGTGTCACTTTCTGATTTGGTCCACGTTCCCACATCACAGGATGGGCAGGAGCATCACCCACCCAAACTTAGTTCTTTCTGTTCACGTTTCTTGGCTGGGTTTCCTGGGAATTTGTTGTTTCTTTATGTAGAGTTATTTGCTTTCAAAATTGCATGGGGGTGGGTGTGGGGGGCAGTCTGCAATCTGGCTGCAAAAAGTAATTTGGCAATTTATTTCCAGGTCTGCCCTTCTTCCAGCAGCTTGTTTCATACTCAACCTCTGGCACCAAAACATCCATCATTTTAATTGCATGTTACTGTTTAGTCAGGCACAAATTTGTTTCATTTTCTTTTTATTTTCTCCTGTGGTGATAGGTGGTGGTAGTTGTTTCTTCCTGGCCGACCATTTAAAAAAAAAAAAGTGGGAAAAAAAACAAGCCAAAAATATTTCCCCAAACCAAGCACTTTTTATAGTCGAGTAGTTTTTAGCCCTGAGATGTCTGGTGTTGGGTGTTCCATAGTTGGTTCCTAACCTTTCGGAACAGGAAGGCAAGGTTTGCTTTTTCTTTCCCATTCAGGGAGCAGCAGAATGCAGTTGTCTCTAGATATTCCTAAGAAAGGAACCTGTGTTGGTCTGGGGGTCAGAAGGCTCCCAAGCTATTCCAGGCTTTGCAATGGCTGCCTGGCAACATGATCTGCCTCTCACCTTGTTTTTCCCATCTGTAAAATGAAGGACCTGACTGTCCTGACTTCTAGAACACTCTTGTGTTCTTACCTGGTCACTTAGATGTCATGTCCAGGCCTGCTCACTGTGGCGGTCCAAGGATATCCCCTGAGGGGCTCATCCTGTTCCATACCATGACTTCTTACTCTGCTGGGTTACTGGTTATTGAGCTTTGGTTCAAAGTCAAAGAACATACTAAGGATGAAGACATCATTTCCATGAAATTAGATTGAATGGAAAGTTAGCTTTGGTGAGTCCAAAGCTAAATATTTAGCTTCCATTGCTGCATATGCATATACTTTTTTTTTTTTTTTGCTGTGAAAGTATATTATTTGTGTCTGTGAAATTAAGCACAATGTACCTAATAGATAAGCTACATCAAGGACTGGGATGGGGATAAGGTGTTATTTAAGGTATATACCTATGTACTGAGTTTGGGCCCAGCAGAGTCCATGTACTATATTTTATTTTAACAATATGGAAGGAATTTTTTTTTCTTGCACTACTGGGGATGGAACCCGGGGGCATTCAACCTCCGAGCTACACCCCAGCCCTATTTTTTTCCTTTATTTTGAAATAGGGTCTCATTAAGTTTCAGAGGGCCTCAGTAAGTAGCTGAGGCTGTCCGCAAATGGTGGTCCTCCTGTCTCAGCCTCCCAAATGCTGGGATTACAAGCGTGCACACCTGGCTTGAAGGAAATTGTTAATGGCTCAGGGTGGTTTTGTCTGCATTTCAGAGTCCTTTTACCATCACTGTGGGCATAGGACTCTGCTTCCCAGCCAGTGGCCCTGAAGCTCCAAGGCCAGCTTCAGGTCACAGTGTAACATCCTCCAGTCCCCCATCTCCGTTGCATGTTGTAAGTTTGTATTATGAAAAACTTCAAATAATCAAAGTAGACTAGTATGATGAAAGTCTAGTGCACATAACACCCATTCGTTATTATTTTCTGGAGTATTGTTTTTATTCCTTTGTGTATGTTTTGGGGGGGATGCTGGGGATCAAAAGCAGAGCTTCATACATACTAGACAAGTACTATAGCACTAAGCTACAGCCCTTGCCCAGGTTCTAGAGTATTTTAAAATAAGTCTCAGACCACTTATTTAACACAAAAATAGAAATTTCTAATAAATATGTATGTATTGTATATAGCCAGAAGTCATTATCATATTTAAAACAGCGAGCAAAGGTTCCTTAATGTCATGTAATATTAACTTCTTCCTCAGTTTTTCTGTATTCAACTCATAAACTTTTTATAGTTTTTTGATTCAGGAACATGTAATGTTACACGTTGCATTTAGATGTGTGTCTCTTTCTTTTTTTTTTTTTTTTTTTTTTTTTGGTGGTACTGAGGGTGAAACCCAGAGGCTTTCTACCTCCAGGCTATATTCCCAGACCTATTTTATATTTTTTATTTGGAAACAGGGTCTAAGTTGCTGAGAGCTTCACTAAGTAGCTGAGGCTGGCTTCGAACCTGCGCAATCCTCCCGTCTCAGCCTCCCAAGCGCAGGGATTACAAGCGTGTGCCAATACACCTGGCTTAGATGTGTCTCTTTAATCTGTATAACCCCTACTCTCAGTGCAGTTTACTGAGCTCTTTGTGTGCAGTGGGCAAATGTAGTGTAAGGCAGCCTCGTATAGTGTCTTTCTCCTAAAGAATTAGTGGGCTTCAAAAACTGTTTCTAGGGCTAGGGATGGAGCTCTCTGATACACAACTTGCCTGATTTGTGTAGGGCTCTTTGAGTTCAATCCCAGCACCATTTACAAAATAAAAGCAAACAGCCTCCCAAGTACTAGAATTACAAGTATGTACCACCACCACACCTGGCAACTTGCTTGTCTTTTGATGGAAGAAAGAAGCCACTGGAGTGGGAGGCACCTGATTCAAGGCATCTCCTGTACCCCGTTCCCATTCTCTAAGGAATCGGGAAGACTTAGACAGGAACGCGGTGGCACTCAAGCCACCTGAGGAAAAAGCAGGGGCACCAGTCCAGACCTTGAAGAGGAACTGGCTCAAGGAACCTTTGTTTTAGGAAGGTTGCTGGATATTTTGTTAATGTCCCTGTCAGTGGGGGATAGAATATTAGGCAATGACTGAATGTACAGTCACCAAAAATGAAAGTCCTCAAATGTGCTGTTTTAATGTTTCTTATTGAGAGCAGAAAGCATAGTATTGAAGTGTTGGGTGAAACTAGTTTTTAGGGCAGCCAGTATCAGATAGCTTTAGGTCCTTGATGTCATCCAGCATCTTGAGGAGTAAATGTAAACACCCACCCCTAACTAACCAGTCCATTGTGTTTGACATGTTTGGACAGAGGTATAGGGAGACAGAAATTGTGGTTGCTAATAGATGCTAAGGCTTCCCCATAGATCGAAAGAAGGTTCAGGGCACTTGAGGGGTAGCTCAGCACAGAGTTACCCCTTGTATACACTTGCCTAGCATGTATGCAGTCCTGGGTTTGATCCCTAGCACTGCAAAGAAAAAAAAGGGAGGGGGTGAAAAGAAAGAGGGAAGAGCTATAGGATCATGGCTAGTAGGGTCACAGCCGCTGAAATGGAACAAATGTAAGCTTTGAGTTTCCGCTGAGATCTAAATACAGCTCGGCCCAATGACAGTTTATTAGCCTGGAACAGATGCTGATCAATAGTTGATCAATAATGCAATACAAAGCCTCAGAGTTTTAAATTGATGTCTCCATTGGCTGAAGCTGATGTGGCTGTGGCTCTGTGGTAGAATAAGCATTCCTGGGATCTCCCTGTTCAGGCCTCACGGCAGGCTGAGGGGCCCTCACCAGTCTAAGCAGGGCACTGGGTGTCTGCAGAGCTGACCGGTGATACCTCCTTCCACTGACTCACCAACACAAGTCGCTTTCTTTTAAGATGGCTCTTACTTCCTTGTTGATCAAAACTAAGGGCAGTTGTTTTTGTTGTTTCCTCTAATTTCTAAGTGATCATTAGCCAGGCAAGTCAGGAAATTAATAACATGTGCTCTGTTTTACCAGAATTGAATTTCCAGGAACTGCCCAGACTATTGATGCCCCCCCAAAACACACACTATAGGATCTTGGCTTCTGTATTAGCTTGTAAGCAAATAATCTACTTTCCAGACTGCTGTCCCTCCAGACAAAGTGGGAATTGCTTCCATGAGATCTTTCTGTGTTGGACCCTGTGGCCTTATATCCCAGCCATAGTCAAAGCTATGCTTGCAAGTAGGGTCTCTGTGTGTTGAATTGGGCAGAAGAAAGACTTCTTTTCCGCAGGGCCTATTGTATATGCTCAGAGCTAAAGAGGAGAATAAGATGGCTAAGAAAGTAGTGGTGTGAGGTAGAAAGACCTCTGCCCTAATAACAGGCAGCCTGGGACCCGATTCTAGTGTGCTACTTAGAAACACTGTGAACTTGTTCACAGAACTTCTGAGGCTCACTCTCCTTTTCTGCAAGATGGGGGTCACAGAACCTTTGTACACATTGGAGCAGTCTTCAGTTGGCAGGTGGAATTTATAAGCTGGACAGCTTGGTCTTACATCCAGCAGACTAGACACCTCTGCATAGTCTTTGTATCACTAGGCTCCCGTTTTGAGTCACCAAATATTGCTGATGGCTGAGACGGTATTTCTTACTCATGACAAGATGTCAAGGTTTTATATTTGTAAATTTGGTAATTTCTGATATTTGTGTTCATGATATTCTGGAGTAAATAGTTTGTATTTGTTGATGATGTCTTAGCCATATTTGCAATAAGGACTAAATTAGTTATTTTCGTCTTACTATAACAAGGCAACCGAGGCAACTAATTTTATTTATTTATTTATTTTTGGTGGTACTGGGGTTCCTGGAAACCCGTCTACTTCCGGGCTACACTCCCAGACCTATTTTATGTTTTTATTTGGAAACAGGGTCTCTTAAGCCGGCGGCTGGCTTCGAACCTGCGCGATCCTCCTGTCTCCTCCTCCCAAGCGTGGGGATTACAAGCGTGCACCACCATGCCCGGCCAAGGCAACTAATTTATAAAAAGAAAAGGTTTATACTGGTTCACAGTTTCAAAGGTTTCAGTGCAAGATCAAGTAGCCTCATTGCTTTGGGTCTGTGGCAGAGGTTTCACATCGTGCTAGGAGCATGTCCACCTACATCATACGTCAGTAAGTAAGAGAGACAAGTGGGGCTGGGGTCTCATAATTCCCTCCAACGGCACACTCCCGGTGACTTAAGTACCTTCCATTAGGCTTCATCACCTGAAGGTCCACAGCACTTCCTAATAGCACAACCCTGGGGACCAAACCTTTAATACACTTGGACCTTTGGGGAACCTTTAGCCAAACCACAACAGGGACAGAGAAAAAAACAGAGCAGGGACTGGCCACTCAGGGTGTGTGTGTGCCCAGTTTCCTACCAAGGCTCATAGAAATCCGGCATGTTATCTAGCAGGGGTGGGGGCAGAGCTGGTAACTAACCATGAAATTAGCTCTTCCTAGAAACAGCCAAAACAAGGCTTGAGCTAGGTGCCTTCTGGGAACTGCTGTCTGGGAAGCCAACTGTGATCCCAGGTGGAGTTCTGAGACACACTTAAACTAGGGGTATTAAGGACTTGGAAAGGAAGGAATTGATCTTTAGGGATCAGAGTGGGTTTACAGAATTCCCCAAACCAGACCAAGCTCAGTTCCTCCTTAAATGGGATTATTGGGCCTCTTGTACCTTGATTATTATTAAGCATTTGACAAGAAGCACGTGATGTTACTCCTGTGGACAAGTGGGAGGTGGAAAGTTTGGGGGAACGTAGTCGTGATAATTCCTCTATTGGTGCAGTGCACCACCCTTTAACAGTGCATGCACACTTGCTTTCCTACTTTTTTAGTGATAGGAATTTTAGCAAGATATTAGAGCAGATGAGTGTTCCCGCTTTTCAGACGAAGAAGCGGAGATGCGGGATGCATGAGGTCATGGTCATGTTGCTAAGAAACGGGGTTTCCAATCTAGTACTTCTGCCCCTCAGATCCCCAGGGCACATCCATGTGCAGAATGACTGTGTGCAGTCAAACTGGGCTGGAAGCCACTCTCACACAGGTGCCCTTAGTGAGTTCCTATGGAAGTCAAGAGAGCCACCACCAGGCCACACTTCCCACCCAGGTCTGCCTCTGACGTGGTCCATGCCTTGTGAAACTGGGATCCATAACTGACAGAAGAGCAGACTCAGTGTTCCTAACGGGATGGAGGGCGCCTAAGAGGCACAGCAGTTGCATTAGCCGTAAGGATGAGCCACAGTTAGAGTGAGGCTTCCAAAATGCCAGCGTCAGTGGTGTCCATTGAAGCAAACACGGGGTCTCGAAGAAATGATGGCAGTACCAGGAATCTGCACTCAGATTTCTTCCAGCTACAGAGAATTCCAGGAGGGAGACCAGACTTCCCAACCAGGGCTTGTTTGAAGACTGTTGTGGTAAGGGTGCTTCTTAGTCTGTCTTGGGTTTATGTGACATCAAATGTCAGGTGGCAGAGGAGCAAATATAAATAGGGCAGGGTTCCACCAACAAGAAGTTAAATAAAGAAGTTTGTTACTTGAAATTGATCCAGGAAGCTGGGTGTGGTGGCTCATGCATGTAATCCCAGTACTTAGGAGGGTAAAACAGGAGGATCACAGCTTCAAGTCCGGTCTCAGTAACGTAGTGAGGGCCTCAGCAACTGAGTGAGACCCTGTTTCAAAACAGAAAATGAAGAGGGCTGAGGGTCTAGCTCAGAGGTAGAATGCTCCTGGGTTCAGAGCCAGGTGTGGTGACACATGCCTCCAATCCTGGTACTTGAGAGTTTGAAACAAGAGGATCAAGGTCCGAGGACAGTCTCAGCAAGTAGTAAGACTCTTATCAACCTAGTGAAGCCCTGTTTCCAAATAAATATAAAATAGGGGTGACGGTATAGCTTGGAGGTAGAATGCCCCTGGTTTCAACTCCCAGTCACACACATGCGTGCGTGTACACACACACACACACACACACACACACACACACACACACACAATGCCCCTGGGTTTAATCCCTACTACTACCAACAATAACAAAACAAAACAACCCTGGAGATTTGCTTGCTACAGGAGGGGAAAGGAATGGGGCTGTAGAAGATGCGTCATAGTTTCACTGGAGCCCAGAGTATGTGTAGGGCTCTGGAGAGAGAGGAGAGTTGTTTTAGGTTGGGCAATGTTGATTGTGCAAAGTCCCTGCATGTGGCAGATGTGCCTGTACATTCCCTGCTGAATGCTTTAATCAGAGTACTGGAGTAATGACTGAGAAGAGGGCTGCATTGTGTAAAGACCATGCTTGGAAACACAGGGAAGACGGGTGTTGGGGAGAAGACACTAGAGATAGCAGGACCCCTTGGGGCTGTTGCAGATGAAGGGAGGAGACCGGCACACAAGACTGTGGAGCACGTGGTTGAGAAGAGCCCTGTGCACCTGCAGGGAGAGGGTTCCTGAAATCATTTGCACCTCTCAGATGCCATGGACTTCCACGTTAATTCAGAACTAGGCTGGATCTCCTCCTGGAGCACACACAGTGTAGTTCTTCTTTTCGAATGTTTCTGGGATGCCTAACATCGAATGTTGCTGAGACTAAGTGAGATTGGGACAGGTTGGCTTCTGTCTGTCGGTATCTTTTTTTTCTTCCAAGACCAGATTTGACCTGTTAATGTTGTACTTGTGTCAGGTTGCAGGAAGGGATTGCCAGCAGCATCTTACCTAAAGTCAGGATCGAGGATTTGGGGGCAGTAAGGCATCGGCTGTCCAGCAATCTGCCTTATCAGGAATGTGGCTGGGAACCAGTGAGTTAGCAAAATTGGAACCTCTGACTGGCCAGCAAAGCCAGCACCGTGTCCATGCCTTTCCCTACTGGCTGGCTGCCCACCTGCCCCAACTTCCTTTGGCAACTGTGTACTCCTATTTTTCACTTGCTTTGAATGAGCTGGATTATTTTCAGCTTGTGTCAGATTAGAAGGAGCTGCTATAGAGAGATACAGCCGCTCCAAACCACTGGTTGCTGGTGCTTGTGAAAGTGAGGTGCCAAGAGGGGAGGGAGAAAACCCAGGAAACATTCACGTAAGAACTCAAGGGTTAGCGAGCGTGGTGGCGCGCGCTTATAATCCCAGCATTTGGGAGACTGAGACCGGGGGATCACAGGTTCGCAGTCGGCCTCAGCTACTTGGTGAGGCCCTCCGCAACTTAGTGAGACCCTGTTTCATAATAAAGAATAAAAAAATAGGGTGGGGGTATAGCTCGGAGGTAGAATGCCCCTGGGTTCAATCCACAGTACTACGGGGTGCAGGGGGGAAGAACTCAATAATGCAAGAGTAGAACTTGCTTGAGGCTGCTATGTTGGGAGACGGATTGCTGTGTGAGTCTGGGAATAGAGGCAGCGTCATTGGATTTCAGCACGGACTGAATGTAAGGCATTCAGAAGGCTAGGAGGTATGCAGTGTTGCTACCTAAGGCTTTGGGCTTCGGGTTGGACAGCATGGCTCCCCAAGAAGGTATTGTTCATTGAGGACTTCATTGAGGGGAGAGTAGCTACTCTACTGCCAGACCTTGGAGCCTCTGCTCTACCCCTAGCACTTGCAGCAGTGATTGGCATTTGATAAGCAATTGACAAATAGTCGTTACAGGACGGACAAAGGAAAGAAGGAAGGAGTCACAGAGGGGGAGACCTGCCAGCCTCGTCACGTTAACTTATCTCCTGTTGTAACCACTAGACAGCACTTCACATTAACAGCAACAAAATTGTGTTTAGGTAAACGGCCTTGAAGTGCAGGATGGTTCCCTAGGCGCCTGTTCCTGGAATGCTTAATTTGAAGATATTTTAATGAACGTATTCACAATTTTAGGCCTGCTGCTTATGAAGTATCATCAGTTGGTGCTTTAGCAGAGCCTGCCCATTCCGAACAGCCCTTCCTTGGCCCAGACCCCTCCACCCATCTTCTGCTAGTCATCTGCACACCCATTCATGTAGTCAGCAGTCACTTTTGGAGTGCCTGCTATGTGCCAGCCAAGCACTGAGCGTTGGGGATGAAGGGAGAGGGAGATGGGTACTTGGTGAACATAGCTGGTAAGACAGCAGGGCAGAGATTGCAGTACAAGGCGGTTCTGGTAAAACACAAACATGTGCCTTCCTGCAGAGCACAGGGAGGGAGCACTTCTCTCCTGAAAGAGGGAGTGTTTGAGCTGAGTCTGAGGCAACACTGTGGATTTCTGAGCATTGCTCTGGGTGGTGGTGTGTTGGTGCTGCAGAACTGTTATCTGGAGCCTTTTCAGGTCTGAGCACGGACTCTGTGGACTGGGAAGGGTTCGAGCGCAGGCCCTTCTCCCTCCTTCATCCCAGTAGCCCACGGGGGGCCTCTGCTTTGAGAAGCCCTCCATTTCAACTCTCATCATCATATCAGGTTCTTTTCGGAGCTGGAAAGAGCCCTTGAGAATTCTTTTTTCCAGAAGAAAATACCAAACAAGGAGCATACTTGGGGGGGGGGGATGGAATAGGGAGTGTTCACAGGTCACAGAAAAGCACCAGCGTTGAGTAAAGATGCTGTTTCCTGCACCTAGCCCCTGCCACCCCAGCTTCAGCCCAGTGAGGCACTGGCATGGCAGAGGGACCCGCTACCCCTGTTGCTCCTTTCCCCACCTCCACCCTGAGCTCCTCTGACACGACAAAGCACGTTAGAAAGACATTAGGAAAGTGGGATGTAGGATAACCAAGGAAGCTCACGCTGACCGCTATCATTGCACACAAGTAGAACTGTGGTTTTTCAATTAGTATCCTGTGAGTAGAGTAATCACCTACCCTGATGGTAAGTCCTGAACCAAATAGAGAGGCCCAGGTGGTGAGCTGGGTTTGCATTCAGGATGCCATGTCAGCAGCGGCAGGACATGTCTGGGCTGGTGATAAGGATTTGGGGAAATTATGAATTGCCTAAGGTCACAGTGGGTGGTCCACTTGGGAGCAGAGCACAGGGTTCTTGCTTCTTCTCAGCCCGATTCTTCTTGGCATGTCCTGCTGCTAAAGCCTCACTTAACTAGTTCTGTCCCACTAGGAGACCCACTAATGAAGCATTGGGCTTGCGATAATAGGTGTGGCGTGGGGCCGGCAGCGCTGGAGAGTGATGGAAAAACTATCCAGAGGATCGCTGGTTAGGGACAAGAAGGAGGAGTGCCAGATAGGTGGATTAAACAAAATTTGTTGTTTGACAACTGCCAGGAGATCGGCGTACTGAAAACTGGAGAAGAAAACCATCCACGGTTTCTTCATACTCGCGCAGCGATTTTGGTTTGACTGAATTTCTGTTTTTTCACATAGTCCACACTGCATAAGACACAAGTGTTTTTATGTCGTCGGAATCACGGCTGATGTATTCCTTTGCAGTTATGACATCATGAAACTTCCCTTATTTCTCTTTCATCTCTGCAGTTATCTTAGGTGGTGGCCGAGCAGTGCCCTGAGGGTGGATGGCCACTGTTCTGCATCCTGTGGTGGGAGACAAGCTGGTTCCTCTCATCCTGTTCTTTAGACTCTGCTGTAGCAACTTAGTCACACACTCAGCCTTCTGCTTCTGTTGAATTGTTGCCTACAGAGGAATAGTTGCAGGAAGGAAGGAGACTTGGAAGTTTGTAATGCAGTGATACCGACAGCTTGTTGTTGTTTGTACTGGAGATCGAACCCAGAGGCATTCTACCTTCAAGCTACACCCCCAGCCCAATTTTATTTCCTATTTGGAAACAGGGTCTCACTGGGTTGATGAGAATCTCACTACTTGCTGAGGCTGTCCTTGAACCTGCGATCCTCCTGTCTTAGCCTTCCACCCACCCCAGCTGATACCTACAGTTTTGATTTTTGTTTGTACTTTTTAGTTTGTTAGTTTTGGTGCTGCCAGGGCCTTGAGCATCCTGAGCTCTTACACTATCAGTGAGCTACACCCTCAGCCCTGTGTTTTTTACTTTTTATTTATCACACAGGTGCAGATGTACAAATAAAACTGAGATGTCCTTTAATGAATTTCTAGAAAGCAGACAGCCTTGTGTCTTTGCTCAGCTCAGGAGCTTCCTGCCCTGGCCAGAGCCTGTCGTGTGCCCTGCAACTTCCCTGTCTCTTGTAACTGCTTCATTACTGGTTTCAAATTTTGTCATTCAAGAATGCATCCTAGACATTCCAGTTTGATTTTGCCTTATTTATTTATTTACTTATATTTTTTTGCAGGTCTGGGGATAGGACCCAGGGGCTATCAACCTCCGAGCTACAACCCCTGCCCTATTTTTTATTCTTTATTTTGGAACTGGGTCTTACTGAGTTGCAAAGGCTGTCCACGTAACGCGATCCTCCGGTCTCAGCCTCCCTGAATGCTGGGATTACAAGTGTGCGCCACCATACCCAGCTTTGATTTTGCCTTTTTAAACAAAAAAAATCCTTCAGATCTCTTAACCTGTAGGTGTCTTCTCCATTTCTCCTCTTCCCTGCCTTCTGTTTGTTGAGAAACTCATCGCTTGCCCCAAGGAGTTTCTGGGGTTTTTCCCAGGCTAGATCTGATGGAGAGGAGTATGGAGCGAGTGGTATGTTAGGTGGTGGGCGTTCTGTGTCAGGACATACTCAGTAGCTGGTTGTCTCCTGTTGTGAAATGAGTCACCCTGGTGCCAGCGCTCAGAGCCTACCTTTCATTGGGGGCTGCACGGTGTTGGGACTGCAGTTTTCGTGTTGGTTCTTCATGCATTTGTTGGGACACTTGGATAAAGGAAATCACCATCCATTTACTTTTTTTAAAAGCTTCTACATGACTACATGTTCTGAAGTGTGCAATTCAGTGCCTGTTAAGCATATTTACAGAGCTCTACATCTGTCATCACAGTCAATCCTAGAATATTTCATTGGCAAAGCCCCTCTCCCTTTAGCTATCACCCCACAAACTCTCCAGCCCTAAGCAACCACTAACCTAAGTTATTTCTCTATAGATTTGCCTACTCTGGATCCTGTTATGTCTTATAACAGGATCTTATGATGTGTGGGGCTTTGTGACTGGCTTTTCTCACTTAAGCATACTGTCCTCTGGTCCATCCAGATGGTAGGGTACTTCAGTCCTTTTTATGGCCTTGTTACATATGTTCCTTCTTAGGGTCCAATATTCCATTGAATAGATATTCTGCATTTTAATTCATTAGTTGATGGATATTTTGGTGTTTTCTACCTTTTGGATGTGATGAATAATGCGGCTATGAACATTCATGTGCAAGTTTTTTTCATGAACATATGTTTTTATTTCTCTTGGATATATACCTCGGAATGGGATTGCTGGGACATATGGTAACTCTTTGTTTAACCATTTGAGGAACTGCTAAGCTGTTTTCCAATATGGTTGATAATTTTTTATTTCTATCAGCAGTGTATAAGGATTCCAATATCTCTAACAATACTATATCTTGTGTGTGCGGGAAGAGGGATGGGGGAACTGGGGATTGAACCCAAAGGGCATTCTACCTACAAGCTACACCCCCAGCTTTTTTTAACTATTATTTTGAAACAGGGACAGGGTCCCACTAAGGTCCTGAGGCTGGCCTGGAACCTGTGATCCTCCTGACTCAGCCTCCCAAGTACTAGGATTATGGACATGCACCACCAAGCCCAGCTATTACGTCTTTTTATTCTGGCCATCTTAGTGGATATGAAGTGACATCTCCTGTGGCCTTGATTTGCATTATTTCTCTAATGACGAATGATGTTGAACATCTTTTCATGCACTTATTGGACATTTGTATGTCTTTGGAGAATGATCGATACATATCCTTGGCTGTAAGTTAGGCATTTGTCTTTTTATTATTAGTTTTTTATTATTAGTTTTTATTAGTTTTTTATTACTAGTCTTGTAGTTTCTGTCAAATACAATCCACCCCTACGTTCATGCATTCAAACACTGGATCAAAACTATTAAAGAAAAATTACATCTGGCTGAGCATGTACCGATTGTTTTTCTTGCCATCGTTCCCTGAACAATACAGTACATCAATGATTTACATAGCACATACAATTTATTAAGTATTATAAGTAATCTAGAGATGATTTAAAAGTGTAGGAGAGGATGTACATAAGTTACATGCAAATACTAGCTACTTTATACATATATATATATATATATATTGAGGTTTGAGCATCTGTGGACCTTGGTATTCTCAGAGAGACTTAGAACCAGTTCCCCTCAGATACCAAGGGCTGACACATGTATGATTCGATTTTGGGTTGCCTTTGTACTTTCATGATATCTTGGTGTCCTTCAATGTGCAAATGACTTACAATTTTACATCCAATTCGATTTTTTCTTACTGCTTAGACTTTTGTGTCGTATCTCACAAACCATTCAATAAAGGCCATGAAGCATTGTTCTGAGAGCTTTATAGTTTTAACTCATTTTCATCTCTGGTCCACTTTGAGTTAATATCTACTTGTGCTGCCGCGGACTGTACTCTTTGTTATTATGGCTACAGTTAATGACACTGGATTTGTTTAATTTACCAGTTTTTGTAATAAAGAATGGCTTCTCTTGTATTATGAAGTTGTTACTTGTTTGTCTTCGGTGATACTTGGATTTAGACCTATTTGCAGTGGGGTAGTTTTTACCAAGACTTACATTTGTGTTCTGACTGAGCAGTAAGACTTTTCCTTTGTCAAAGGCTTGAAACCTCTCGCCTTGGTTTTCCATTCGGGGTCTCCTTGGGCCTCCCAAGGGGAGGAGGTGAGGAGTGCAGCTGTCACTAGGCCTGTTTTACAGGGCAGGAAGAGAGGCATAGGAGAAACGACTTGCCCTCGGTCGCACTTACCAGGGAGAACAGGACTCAAGCCCTTGATTCTGATTCTTTTCCTGTGCTATGCTCCATCTGTGTACCACACAGTTAACCCCCTGAGACGGACTTGAGATTGGGGTTCTGTCCTTGCACTATGGCCTGGGGGTGGTGGGTCTTTTGTTTTTTTCTGGGCCTTGGGTACTTGTGCTTTAGAATCGAGTGGCTAAGGGTGCCTGGACTGAGACATGGCCCAGGTTTTGCTGTACTCGGGTAGAGCTCCACCATTCTTCTCTTCAGATGTGCCTGATTTTTTTGGCTAAGCTCATCATCATGTGTGGGCATTTGTTCAAAAAACATTGTTTTTGTAAAGAGAGGGTAGCAAGGGTTAACAGTGGCTTTCTGTTTTGTTGGCTGTTTGTTTTGGTGCATTCTTGTTGTATACAATAGAGGGATTGAGGGTGTCACATTCATATAGGCACATAACATAATTTGGTCTGTTTCCTTCCCCTTGGGTTTTTAACTTTATGCTATTATGGCATTTGAATTTCTTTAATTAGGAGTTTGTATTACACTCAAATAAAATAATTAGAAATTTAAAAACCTGCGTACATGCATACAATTTATGGAGAGGAATGTTTTTTTAATCCTTTTTTTTTCCTTAACCAGCTAATCACACTCTAAATTTTCATGTACCCGTTTGTCTTTCAGAAACATGCCAAAGGCCAGGATTTGTTTGATCAGATCGTGTACCACTTGGACCTTGTGGAAACAGATTACTTTGGCCTCCAGTTCCTCGACTCTGCCCAGGTCGCAGTATGTATTGCTTTGATTCATTTCAGGACAGATTGGCTTTTCAAGCTAATTGCAGATCTGCGGTTGCTAGAAATTGTAGAGAAAAATAGGAGTAAATTTGTGATATTATTCCAGTAACAAGCTTTGGCAGGTGGTGGTGGTGCCCGAGTGAAGTACATCCACGGTGCTTGTAGGATTCCCCCAGTGTTGAGGCCAACAACCAGGAGGATGTGTGCTCAGGAGGCATTAAGGGACACTTTCTGAGCATAGGAGTGCGTTATGGGTAACTTTCTAAAGTAGGTAGGTAGGAAGAAGAAATAGCATTATGGAAATTCTTCCAGGGGTGCCATTTGGGTTTTTAAGCAGCAGAAGAAGCTGCCCCAAGCATCTTCTTGAAGAGATGGAGAGCAGTTGATGAGGATGTACTGAGTCCCAGCCAGGTTGCAGGGCTGGGGGCAGTTGGAACAGGCCTACACGCTGCACAAGAACCATCTTGCAGGCCTCAGGAGGTAGTGGTAGGAAGGCACAGACTTCTGCTGCTGATCCAGAGGCAGAACTGCTCACAGTGGAGATGCTAGAATGAGCGACCTCCACAAAGCTCAGGACCGCTCTTTTTTTTTTGGGGGGGGGTGGTACTAGGGGTGGAACCCAGAGGCTTTCTACTTCCGGGCTATACTCCCAGACCTTTTTTATATTTTATTTGGAAACAGGGTCTCGCCAAGTTGCTGACAGCCTCACTAAGTAGCTGAGGCTGGCTTCGAATCTCTGCGATCCTCCTGTCTCAACCTCCCAAGCGCAGGGATTATAAGCATATGCCACCACGCCCAGCGGGACCCCTCTTTTTAAATGTAAGAAGGACGCCTGAGTTCCCCTTTCCAACAAGAACTTTGTGTTCCAAAGATCATTTGTTCAACAGTCTAAAAATATCTTTGGAGTGCCTGTTTTGCACTGGGCCCTTTTCTTTTTTGCAGTACTAGGGATGGAACCTAGGGGCATTCTACCTCTGAGCTACACCCCAGCCCTGTTTTTTATTCTTTATGTTGAAATAGGGTCTCATTGAGTTGCAAAGGGCCTCACTAAGTAGCTGAGGCTGTCCTTGAACTGCAGTCCTCCTTTCTCAGCCTCCCAAATGCTGGTATTACAAGCATGCGCCACCACGCCCAGCTGTACTGGGCTCTTTTCTAAGCATCTTGAATATAAAACCTTGGCCATAGCTGATGTCACATAACAGGTGGTAATAAGAGTAAGTACAATTAAACACAGGAAGGGATAGACTGGCAGGGTGCTGCCTGTGTAGACAGTGTATTGGAAGGCAGGGTCGTTGGGAAGATGAAATTCACGCTAGAGACCTGGACCTCTTTGGACCTGAAGGATACATATCAGCTACTTCCTGGGGGACCACAGGTGACAGCTGGAAGACGAAGCTGCCCAGGATTGGTGCCTGGTAATTGAGTCTGCTAAAGAACGTCAGCAAGATGCTGGGCCCTCAGTTGATAGAGTAGAATCTGGATATAAATGCCTCCTGGGTGAACCTCCCAAGTGGCTCCCTTGACACCAGCCCTTTCCTCTGTACCTGCAAGACTCTGCCCACAGCAGATCCCCTTGCCTCTCCCAACTAATGCTGTCTTGACGGTATGGTCCTGGTTTGTCCTCCTTGTATCAGTTGGAGACTCACTGTGGCCCACTTAGCCCTCGGCAGGTACATCCCAGGTTTTCCCTTTTTGCCTCCTATTCAGTTCTCTTCCTGGAAATTGAGCCACTCAGCACCTGCCCTCTGACCTCATGACTGTCCTTTGCATCCCTCCAGGCCTCTGTGTCTTCATTATTTTCTTTCCTTGGTCAGCATCTGGATCCTAGTTTCTAACCTAAGTATTCTGGACACTGACTGTGTCCTTTCCTTTAAGCTTCATTGAACAAACCTCACACAGATTCCTTCTAGGTCTTATTACCACTCCCACACCCAGAATGTTGTCATCCCCCATTCCGCAGTACCGTCCCTTGACTCCATCTTTCCAGCCCCCCTCCCTCCGGTCATGGCCCTTGGTGGTCCTCTCCTGTCTTACCTCCTTCTCCCGGCCCGCTCCCGCCTTGCCTTCCTCCCACCTCCTTCAGCCTCGCTGTCTCACCTGTGTCCTCACAAAGCCCTTGGTGCTCCTGCCCCCCACGACTGTTCTCTGGCCTCTCTTCATCCTGCAGGCCCATCTGTCTCCTCCTTGGATTCTCCCGGGCTGCCAAGCAGTCTGGAGAGAGTCACGGCTGTGCCTTTTGGCACCAGCACAGATGACAGGTTCGGCAAAGTCTCTGAGCTGGGCCTCTAGCCTGCCGGCCCCTGATTCATGCTTGCTGCCCATAGTTCCCTGTCCAGGCCAGCGCTCCACCACTGAGCTGTGCCCACAGCCCTTGACGGTTCCCATCTGGCTTGTGGCCACAGACCTCTAGTCTAGTCCCCACAGAGACTGTCCGGCAGCTGGCCTCCCCTGCTGAGAAGACCCAGGTCACTTAGCTAAGACCCCAGCAATTTCTTGCCCTGCACCTCCACCCTTCTTGTTCTCTCTGTCCATCCTGAGGCTGAATAATTCATAAAAGAGGCTCATGTAGCTCACAGAGGCTGAAAGCCCAAGGTTAATCTTAAGAGAAAGGAGTCCGCCCATTTCTGTGTTTTCTCGCTTTAGCTTTGTTCACGGTCCCATTCCCAGTCTCTTCCTGAGTGCCACGGTCAGCATCCTCCCTGTCCGCGGCACCCTCCGGCCGTCCCAGCGTCTGGCACTCTTTGGCTCACCTCTTCCCTGAAACTCTTCTGCATTCTGCCTTCTGTGTGTGGGAAAGCATGTGTTGCTTTTGGCTTTGGAGTATCTCTGGCTCTGGATCAGTCAGGCCTGGACCCTGTTCCTGGCTCCACATCTGGTGCATCTGGTAGGCTTCAGATAGGCCAGCTTGTCTCCCTTGGCCTCAGTTTCCTCATCTGTACAGTGGGGTTCTTGGAGCTCATCCAGTTCTCCTGGGCAGTGACTCTGAAGGGGAGGCAGGTGTACCTGCCCCATTGTCTTGTCTTGGGTAGAAGTGGCCACTGTGTCTGCCATTAGAGCCAAATGCCTGTTGCCTTGCTGGCAAGTTCTCATCCCCAGGTGACCCGTCTTCAGTCACTCAGCTTCCCAGAAAGCTGTGGCTGTGCTTCTGTTACAGAAGACTCTGCCGTGAGCCACCGCTGACTTGGCTGGCGGGCTGTCTGTCGCCAATGCCCTGTCACCGTGCAGCAGGAGGGATGTTCGCAGCAGGACCACGGCGTCCTTTCCAGGCCAGACACCTGCAGGTGTTCAGACTCTCCAGCAGCTTGCTGCAAGGATGTGGAAGCTTTTCTTCCCTGAGAAGTCAGGTGCAGGGTACTCATGCCTGTGAGCCTGAGGGCGCAAGCTGGGCTGCCAGGGCCTTGCCCACCTGTTGTCCCAGTCTCTCTTTCTCAGCAGGTGTCTTTAAAGGTTGGGTCCTGATGATGCCTGCCTTCACCTGTCCCCAGAATGCCCTCTCATCCTCTTAGACCTCTGCCATCCTTGAGCATCATCTCAGCTGACCCAGTTCATGGAGCATGTCCTGAGCTCCCAATGTATTTTCCTCTCTGTAAACTTCGGCTTATTTGCCTTCTGTGGCTGGTTGCTCACCTGGTCCCTGACTCCTTATTTGTATATAAAAAAAACAGGCAAAACTTTGTGACTGGATCTTTCTTAACTTAGTGACTTTTGGGGACAAGATATACAACCTGGCACCTCCTTCTCTAGCTCCAGGAGGGTCCATAGGAGAGACAGTGGCTAAAGCTTTCCATCTTCCAGGTGGTGAAACCAAAGTCATTAGACCTTGGCAAATCACTTTGTGAGTATCATAGCTTGGTCTGAAACCCAGGTTTTGCAGTTTAGTTGTATGTGCACATTCTAGTGCACTGTGCTCTTGAGTCTTTTCCTGTCTATAAAGTGGAGGTAGTAATATCTATTTGGGAATGAGGAGAACCCAGTGAGTTAATGGAGGAGAAAAGGTCATGTAATCTGGAACATGGGTGTGTGTTTCTTAATGTATTTTGTGTTACTATAACAAAGTACTCGAGGCTGAGTGCTTTATAAAGAGGCCCTCTAGTGAGGGCCTTCTGACCACATTTTAACATGACAAGAGAATCAGAAAGGCAAACAGCTGCATGCAGAAGGGGCCATGTGTGCAGGGTGGCCTTGATTTATAATAACTCTCTCTCCTGAGGACTAATCCAGTCCTGAGAGACTTATTCCCTCTCCTATAGGATAGAGACTAGGAGAGTGGTAACCATTGCATGATTACCTTCCACTAGGCCCTACCTCTTAATGATTCCATACCTCAGCACCGCCCCCCTGGGCACACAAGCTTCCAGCACTCGAACCTCTGGGGACAAAGCGCATCAAGTGCATAGCTGTCACCTCTCCCTAGCTGGCAGCCCCAGGGGCACCAGAATCCTCGTGGGTACACACACAGAGAAGGGGTGGTCTAAGGAGCGACCTCTGCAGATTTAAACAAGACCCTTCTGGGGGAGTCCACCGAGGTGGCCGCTGAGGTGTCACTGATTTTCACAGGGCCTTGGAGGCGGTTGGATGTCACGTTACATGTTGCTGGGGAAAGTAGTGTAACCAATAGGAACCTGGAAGGGAATGGGTCACTTAGCTATTGGCTTTTGCTTCATAATTGTGTCTCCTTCAAGTGTTTACACCCCCACAAAGCCCCTGATGAGGCTGATCAGAGGGCTGGTAGTGGCAGGGTTTTGGCACGGTTTTGTGTGCCCAGTATACACCTCCAGCTCCCTGGAAAGAGCCGGGCCCGGTTTCCATAGTGCCCTGCCCAGCCCTGAAGCAACTGTCAGCCTGTTGGCATCGTCTATTATTAGCAGCTGCAGCCGGGACCTCCTGTTTCCTTTCTCCTCATCAAAGAGGAAAGCCATCCAGGGACCCACTCTGCAGATCACTTTGGTACACCTCAGAGCAGGGGCTGGGAATCAAAGCTTTCCTCTGCCAGCTTGAGGCCTGTGCCTGCCCTGCAGCTTCTGCACTGTCTGCTCATGATACTTGCTGTTCTCAGATCTGGGCACTGAACTAGAGGCTTTGCATAATACTTGTTTAACATTCATCTCTGATCTGTCAAGCTAGCCATAGAGCAGGCCCATTTTACAGGGACAAATCTGAGGCTTGGAGATAGGAACCGTGTCCAGGTTAAAAGTCAAGATTCAGACTGTGGTCTCATTTCCAAGCCCAGCACCTTCTACTGGACTGTGCAGGTTCCGTGCCAGGCAGGGCACACCTGCGTTTACATGCAGAGAAGAGAAAAGAGCACTTAGCAACTTTGACTTGGAGCTTGTCCAGTGCCAAGCTGTCTGGTTCCAGACATGAGCTGGACACTGGCCCTGCCTGCACATGCTGCTTGGGGAGACAGGCAGGTCGTTCCTTGGACGATGCTGTGGTCTGTCCTCTAGCAGGGGGCGTCCAGGTCCCTCCGTGAGTCTGGGGAGTGCCTCTGAGAGGACGTTGGGCATGATATGGCCCCCCGAGCGGCGGAGGCGTTTGTCAGGCAGGAATTTGGGGCAGAGGTGACAGTAACAGTCTCAAGCAGGAGTCTCCCTCCCCCTCTCAAGGCAGATATTCTGCAGCATAGATGTGACCACTGCGAGTCCCTTTCTTAAGCCCCTTCTCAACACAAGTAGGGAGCTTTTTTATGGCAGTACATTTTGCAGCAAGGAATCCAGAAAGGGTAATTTTGGCTTTTGTTTCAAGATTTGTGATATTTTTCCTCTGGTCTTTGTGGCACAGAATTTGGCACAGAGCTGCAGACTGGGATTAACACAGAGATGCGTGGCTGTGGAACGGCTGGTGGTGGCTGAAGGGAATCTGGGCTCCCTGGGTGTCGCTGCTGACTACTTGGAAGGCCAGCACAGCTGCTGCTCATGGGACACAACCGGGCACGCCTGCCATTTCAGATGAGATTGTAAAAAGAAAGGAGCGAGCCGGGGGTTGTAGCTCAGGGGTAGAGTGCTTGCCCAGCATGAGTAACGTCCTGGGCTTAATTCCCAGCACTGCAGTAAAAAGGGGGAGGGAGTAAATAGGAGAATAGAAATGCTACTCTGTGTTGCTGCTGAAGAAATTCAGACAAAACTCCTTATCTACTTGAGTGGTTTGGTACTGTTTGCTTGGATGCTCAGTTGACTCTTCAGACAGAGTGCTAGGGGCAGCTCAGTTCCCAGCTGAGGAAACTGAGGCCCAGGAGTGGTGTTTCTGGCCACACACCAGCGACTAGCAGAGCTGGGACCTGAACTCTAATCTCTTCCTCCTTTCATGGTAGTACAAAGAAGTGTCCAAGTGGGTGAGCACCACAGGCTTCCAGCAGCCTGTGTGAATGCCGTCAGAGAGGCAGGTGAGCATTTTTCTGCCTGGATGTAATTATCAGCGCTGAGTGGAAAGCTGCGGAAGGGGTCTCTGTAAATGATGGAGACAGATCTCCAAGGAAACTGCAAGTGGCTGGTGTAAACAAGTTTACGAGCTTCATCCTCCATGGGCAAGAGGTAGAGAAAGCACCTTGAGGTGGTGTGTATGGCACATGCAGGGCAAGCACTCTGCCCTTGAGCTACATTCCCGGTCCTGCCCCTTTCTTCTTTCTTCGCACCTGAAATGATGGGGGCGCTCAGAAGTGTCCACACAAGTGGCAAATGTGATGGTCTTCCCTGCAGTCAGCAGCAGAGCCCAGGGGGCTGCAGAGCCCCTTCAGCATATGCGTGGCGGACGCTGACACCTCCCCCTGGCATTAGGGCCATGCCTTCTCCTCCCTCTTTCTGTCCACCTCCACCTGCTCTGAGGCCTAAGTCAGGTGATGGATGGGATGCAGCAGACTCCAAGAGTGTTCCTTCCCTTCTCAACGCACCCTCTGGATCCGATTACCTTTCTTCATTCCTTCTAGCTCTAATTTAAGTGCAAACTAGATACTCTGTATAAATCACATCCATGGGTACTAGAAATCCCTTTATGAACTCCATCACTCAGGCTGAATGGCAAGGGCTCTGGGGATGTCCAGGCAGAGATCTTGGAGCCTGTTTAACCCCTGAGCTCCTCTCAGGCATTTTGGTTCCAGTGCTTCTTTATAGATTTTAGACCATTTAATTCTATATCCACCCGACCTGTGTTGCATTTCAGAACTGAGTTACTGTTAGAACAGATGGCTTTGCCAGCATCATCTCTCCACTTTGATTTATGGGAAGGGCTTTGCCAGATGGACTTGGAGGGCAATTCAGAGCACAGACCACCTTGCTAACTTGTATTGGAGTGTTTAGGTTAAACGCGTTGCTGTTTGAACTCTGCAGTGCATCTTTGTGTGTCTGTGGCAGCTGGTTGATGGTCTGTTGCAAGGGCTGGAGCTGTCCACCCTGGCCTTCACTGACAGGCGGCGTGGCTATATTTAGCCAGGACACAGGTGAACATCCCAGGCGGGTCCTGCTGCTGCTGAACACAGTCCTCAAAGCTGCACAGAGGATACAGTGTTCTAAATGCCATGTCAGGCTTTCATGGCTCCAGTGTTCAAGGCACAGGGGGGTCTTGTGGAATAAAATGGGAGTGATCAGAGCCTGCTGACCTCCTGCAGCTAGGAAGAAAGGCGGGCCATTTTAAACTGGCTAGATACAAGATAGGTTTTATCATCTCTCGTTTTGGATTGTGACTGGGTTTCTTAGGCTTCTGATATGTACCCTGAAAAACCCCAAGGGGTCAAGGAGCTTCCAAAATAATATAGCCATTTCTGATTGTTTTCTCAGTTTCGTGGCAGACTTCACAGGCTTCAGTCCTGGCAGGTGCTGCTCCAGGAGAGAGCAAGCCCAGCCCCACAGTGGATAAGGGAGCTCCATTGGTAACTTGGCCCCAGGGCAGAGCAACCCGCTGCTTGTAGAGCATCTGCTCTGTCTTGTGTCTGTGGTCCACCTGTGTGATAACCCCAGCCACAGGAATTTGGCCATTCATCTCTTACCCTGGCCCACAAAACCTGACATCGCTCAAGCTTGCACAGAACTCAGCCATTTTTAGAGGGATTGTGGGTGATTCAAGATCATTGGGGCCCCTTCCTGAGTAGGAGAGGATGCAGAACACCTTAGTACCAAATATTTGATGGGCACACTGGGAGCATTTATTAAACCCAGTTGCTCTGAGAAGCTGGTTTAATGAGCCTTGGGCGAGACCTGGGTATTGACTTATGTAAAGTTTGTAGTGATTGTAATGCATAACCAGTGTTGAAAGCCTTCTCCAAGGAAATCACACAGATTGAATCTGGGTGAAAATTAGAGTTTGATTGTGGAGGGAGAGGGAAGGTAGGCTCAAACTTCATCTATTCAGAATAATGGTAAGGAGACTTGAGAAAAGGGGTAAGCTCCTTTAAGCCACTGGCCACTGGGCCCCTTTAGCTTAGAAGGTGGCTGGAGAGGGCACTTTCTTTGCATGGTGACTGTGAATTCATTTAAGAACTGGTTTAAGCCAGGCATGGTGGAGCACACTTGTAATCCCGGCATTTGGGAGGCTGAGACAGGAGGATCACAGTTTCATGGTCAGCCTCAGCTATTTAGTGAGGCCCTTGCAAGTCAGTAAAACCCTGTTTTAAAATAAAGAATAGAAAATAGGGCTGGGGGTGTAGCTCAGAGGTAGAATGCTCCTGGGTTCCATCCCCATACTGCAAAAGAAGGAAGGAAGGAAGGAAGGTAAGTAAGTACTGGTTTAGTCATAGTATAGTACATGGCAAAAGAGCAAATATGCTTCTATCTAGTCTGTATCTGTCTTCTCAGGGTGAAGGCAGTCGTGATTTCTAGTTCTCATGTGGCAAACTCATCACCAAAAACTGCCTGGAAGGTAATGATAAACAAATACAGAGGTGAGTGCCCAGCACTCCTCTATACACACACACACACACACACACACACACACACACACACACACAAACAGTGATCTCGTTAAGTTAAAAATTAGGCAGGAAGACCAGGCATGGTGGAGCACGCTTGTAATCCCAGCATTTGGGAGGCAGAGACTTGGAGGATCATGGTTCATGGACAGCCTCAGCTACTTAGCAAGGCCCTTCACAAATCAGTGAGACCCTGTTTCAAAAAATAAAAAAGATTTTAAAAATAGGACTGGGGGGTCAAAAGGCCCTGGGCCCCAGGCGGGGTCGCGCAGGGCACGCCAGACCCCCGGAAAAACCGGGCCCGGGTCGCAGGACCCTGGGCCCCGGGTGGGGGTTGTGTGGGGCACGCCGGACACCTGGAAGAACCGGGACCCGGGTCACAAGGCCCTAGGCCCCGGGCAGGGGTTGCGCGGGGCACGTAGGACCCCCAGAAGAACTGGGGCCCAGGCCGCAGTGCTACCGAGTTCCTGATCCCACAACCTCTTCACACCATACATACTGTCTTCTCTTATTTAAAAAAAAAAGGAAAAAAAAAAGAAGAAAGAAAAGAAAAATATTGGAGAAGGGTCAAGATGGCCATGGTGGCTGCCAGGATACTGGAGATGTAGACAAAACTTATCCAACCGAACTGGAACTTTTGGAAAAATTCCCCATGAAGGAGGACTGCTTCTTCTCTACATCCTTAAGAATCCTGGACATCACTTTTAAGGAGAGAGTTTAGCGGATACCTAGGAGGAAGGTGGTATTGGAAGCAGTCGCCACGATGGCGGTGGAGACTTGTATTCGGGAGAGGCAGAAATCTGATCCTACCAACCTTATCTTCTGGAGAAATTACCCTAAACATCGAATGCTACCGTCGCGCATGCTTAGGAACACTGGACAACATGCAGAGTGGAAAAAGAGCTTGGGAAAGATTTGAAATGGTGGAGGCAATGGCAATGGCAGCGGCCAGTACTCAGGGGAGGCAGAGATCTGATGCATTACACCAGGAACTTTTGAAGAAATAACCCCAGAGGCAGAATACTACCACCACGCACCCTTGGGAATGTGGGACAACCTGCTAGGTGAAGAGGGTGCTCGGATTGGAGCCTGCCAAGGGATGAGGCCGGTGACGGGAACAGCAAAGCTGGGACTGGAGCCTGCCATGTGGCAGGGACAGTGCTGGGGCCTGCGAGGCCAGGATCAAAGCCTGCCATGAGGCAAGGCCAGTGCTGGGGCCTCCAAGGCCTGGATTGGAGCCCACCGAGGGGTAAGGCTGGTGCCCGGGGCCCCCGAGACTGTGATCAGAGCCTGCCTTTAGGCAAGGCCGTAGCTGGGGCCTCCATGACCTGTATAAGAGCCTGCCGAGGGGTTAGGCCGTTGCCGGGGTCAGCGAGGCTGGGATCGGAGCTTGCCTTGAGGCAAGGCCGGTGCTGGGGCCTATGAGGCCAGGATCGGAGCCAGCCGAGGGGTTAGGCCGGTGCGGGGGCCAGCAAGGCCAGAATCGGCCTCCCATGAGGCTAGACCAGTGCTGGAGCCAGCGAGATTGGGATCAGAGTCCTCCGGGTGGCCAGGCCACTACTGGGGCCGTCAAGAGTGGGATCGGAACTTGCAATGCAGCGTGCACAGAGAAATATCATAGGAAATAAAAACCAGATGCTTCCCCTAATTAGCAATAACTAGGAGGAAAGGGGTAACAAGAGGAGGTCAAGTTATAGAAAGGGCCCTATAGCGGAGCAACTTAGGTGACCAATCAGGGTATGGGATGGGGGAGGATGGAGCCTCTTTAAAACTCAGGAGGTATGGAAACAAATGTATCAAAGATAATCACCAATCAAGCATGGCATGGAGGGAGGGGGAGGGAATGGGATAAGGATTGGATGAGGGCTAATTGGATGATGTGTGCTTGTATATCCTCTCAAGTCTTGTATTCCAATGTGATGTATGATTACAATGTACCAATACAAAAATAAAAATAAAAATTAATATTAAAAAAATAAGACTGGGGGTTGTAGCTCAGAGGTAGAATGCTCCCTGGGTTTCATCCCCAGTGCCGCCAAAAAAAAAAAAAAAAAAAAAAAAAGTTTAGACAGAAAGTAAAATGAGAAAAGTAAAATGGCATTCACAGTCCCATTGTCTGGACCTATCTTCATAGAAAATAATTCTATATTATAAATGAAATCCTACCCCTGGTTATTTTTCTCCCCATCTAACACTGTGCTGTGAGTCTCTTGCCAACTTCAATAAGTATAGGCCCCCATCAATTTTAAATAGTATTTCATTTTCAGATGAGCCATTTTTAACCTGCCTTTGTTGATGGACATTTAGGTCATTTCCAACTCAACGCTATTAACAGTGAGATAAAGCATCCTGCACATGTGCTTTTGAGACATGCACCCTGCTGCGGTGATCCGATTCTTTTATTACACCATGGCCTAGCCGAGAGTGGAGATGACAAAAGCCCACACCTCCCTTGGCGCTGCTCATGGGCTTATTGTATTATAATTCATCTGTTATTGGCTTTTGTGTTTCCCTACCCTCTCCTCCCACACAGCCATAATGGGCTCTTTGGTTAGGTGTAGAGTCCACTGTACTAATTTAGCCCTGCCCTTTCTTATTATTAGAATGTGCAGAGCTTAGGTTGCTTCTGAAGGTCCCTGGCAGTCAGCAGAATGGTACCTGGTCCTGACTAGCCTGTGAGAAACCCACTCTGCCTGTTTCATTCCGAATGCCGTTCTTATAGTGAAGTTCCAGCCTATGTTGGGTTTACTGAAAATGATGGGGGTACATCCCTAACTTGCCTCAATTACAAAATATTTAACATTTGTTTCCCAATCTGATAAGGGCCTGCTGTAGACCCCACCTTGTGCCTGTCACAGAAAGGATGAGGTACATGTCCCTGGTCTCCAGGGACTTGTTCGAATGGACTCACTGTATAGACAGTCTCTGGCTTAGATGGTTCACCATCTTGGTGAGATGGACGCAGTGGTCGAAACCATACTTTTTATTTTGAATGCTGAGCTTTTCCTGGACTAGTGATACTTGATATAGTGCCCTCTCCAGATCCTGGGCATCAGTAGCTCCTGGGCAAGTATGTGATCACGGGTAACAGCCAGTACTATACAGTGCACTGTGTTGCTCAGCCATGCTGTGCAGTATGTTAGATGTGTCCAGTGTGTTCCACTTTGTGATGGTTTCAGTTTACCTGGCGTTATCCCTGGTAAGTCAAGGAAAGCCTGTGTAATGTTCCTGAATATTCCTTCCAGGGTAGTGAAGTATCAGAGCCTCTTCAGGACTGTAATATCAACAACTTTGACATTGCCAATTGCTTCTATTTGTGAAAAATGGTTTCTTCATCTCTTTAGACAGATGACACTGGAGTGGTTCTTGTAAAAACTAGAGGAAGTTGAAATGCCCTCACGAACCACAGCAAATGATCTCAGGCAAATCCTTACCTGCCTTTCCTTCTGTACAGTAGGTCCTTTTCCTGGAAAAAAGATAAAGGTTCTGTAATTTTAGAGATTGGAGTGACAGCACTATAAGACTAAGGCATGATGGGAGAATCTCTGTATAGTAGCTTGGACTTTTAGCTAAATCAGTGGAGACTTGGACTTGGAATTTTTAGAGAAGATGGATTGTAACATGAGAAACTCGAGACAGGAGTTAGTGGTTGACTGGGAGGAACTTAACAGGTCATTCAGTTCAAGAGTTTTAAGTTCAGCGGGGCATGGTGGCGCACGCTTGTAATCCCCGTGCTTTGGAGGCTGAGACAGGAGGATCGTGCAGGTTCAAAGCCAGCCTCAGCTGACTTAAGAGACCCTGTTTCCAAATAAAAAATATAAAATAGGTCTGGGAGTGTAGCCCGGAGGTAGAAGGCCCCTGGGTTCCATCCCCAGTACCACCAAAAAATAAATAAATAAATAAATAAATAAATAAATAAATAAATAAATAAAAATTCCACTGTCAACTCCTTTAAATCTTTAAAAAATAAAAATTCCACTGTCTAGCACAGTGGTTTTAAAAAAAAAAAGAGTTTTAAGTTCTTTGAGATACTTCTTTAAAAAGTTTACAGAAGGAAGGCATGGTGGCACACACCTGTGATCCCAGTACTTGGGAGGCTGAGACAGGAGGATTGTAGGTTTGAGACCAGCTTCAGCAATTTAGTGAGACTCCCAGGAGCTTACTGGAATCCTGTTTCAAAATAAAAAAGGTTGGGGGTGCAACTCAGAAGCAGAGGTAGAATGCCTCTGAGTTTAATCCTCTCTCTCTCTCTCCCTCCCCACCCCCTCTCACCCTTCTCCCAGAAAAATGCACTTAGGTCCTTATACATAGAATCTTTAATCCTATATCAAGCAGTTTGCAGATCCCCAGTGAAGAAATCATGATCTGATTCAGTCCCTGTTTTGGTGGTAGAATTACTGAAGTCTTAAAGGAGGGTTAACTGTGAGGGCTTATCTTGCTGATGAACTATTCCTAAAGAAACATTTTCTTTCTTTCAGCACTGGCTGGATCATTCCAAACCCATAAAAAAGCAGATGAAAAGTAAGTAATCAGAATTTAGCCTACTCATATATTTCTTTTATCTGTCACTAAACTTCTTTGCCAGTGTTTTGAGGGTCTTGGGTTCTCAATAGAACTGGGAAGCATTTTTTAAGTATATCTAGTGTTAAGTAGATGATTTTTAATTTCTTAAAGCTGGCCAAGGGTTAGAGTTTAAAATTTGAACAAGAGTTTTTAGACTGTATTCTCCTTTGCAATTTTTAATTTCTTAAAGCTGGCCAAGGGTTAGAGTTTAAAATTTGAACAAGAGTTTTTAGACTGTATTCTCCTTTGCAATTAGACATCTCTGCCAGTGAGAAATGACTAATGTCCTATTCAGAAACGTGACTGACTCCTACGATATTCACTTCCTAATGAGCTACAAAGTCGATGCACAGAACGGGGGAGTTGGAGGGCTCCTGAAAAGTCGAGCTCCTTTATGGCTGTGGGAACCACTTTTCTCTGATGTTGTTTATGCTTGGGCCCTTTAAAGAAATGTATATTCTCTTAAAAATACTTTCAGGTATTTTCATTCTATTTCGGGATTGCAGAACACTCTGCTACTTACGTATCACTGTCCTTTAGCCCACTTTGTACCTTGTGAGATGTGGTTATCAATTTGGAGTATCTTGGCATCAGAGGTACAAGTAAAATGCCAGCTCTTAGAAATTTATCTAGATCCGTAGGGTTTTCTGCCAGAATGAGGTTATGAGCTAAACCATCTTAGTCGATGTAAAAGCCCATTTCGGTTTTCCAAGCTGGGATCAAAAAGAATATGTTAGCTCTGCTTATCCAATAAAGTGGGCCCTGTGATAGAGAGGTGAATGTGCGGGAGATTTAATATTTTTGTTTGTTTGTTTGTTTGTTTGTTTACTTTTTCTTTTGTCCATCTCTGATTTTCCAAACTGGGGGAAAAACATCTTCAACCTTCCACCTCCAAATATTTAGTTGGACCTGCTTATGCTTTGCACTTTCGAGTTAAATACTATTCCTCAGAACCGAACAACCTACGAGAAGAGTTTACAAGGTAGGACATAACGTAGGGAATTGTGGGGTTTTCTGAGTCCTGGGGTTGCCTCCCTTTCCGTCCACTGTCTGTTTTTCTGAGCATGAGTTATAGGCATTTTTCCTGAACTTCTGTATTGTGTTGAAAACCCACAACTTTACTTAGTTTGATTTTTTGGAGGGGAATAGAAATTAGACTTATTTTCTTTGGCACATTTCTATTTTCTTGAACCATGGATAAATTCCTTGGTCTGTTTATGGAATATTATAGTATTTTTATTTCAGCTATGGAAAGAGAAAGCAGATATAGGGAGGATGTTCCTCTGTCTGGATTTGCCATTTTGTTTTTAAGGGGCTGCAAAATAGTTTCTTGATTAGTACAGTCAAAGTTGTTAGACTCCTTTCATGTTATCTTCCATTACCACTGAATTTTTTTTTAATGTTGTACCTGCCTATGTTTGCTTATCTCTTGGACTTCAGGAACAATGCAGAAGAAAAAGAGAACTTAAGTAGCACTTGAAGGGCAGAGTCTCCCTCTAACTACCCTTCCATCATTGATATTTTTTACCTGGCCTTCTGCTTTTGTTATCCCTACAGTCTCTTGGTTACTGTTTTTGTGTCATGTGCACAGCTGGGTGGTCAGTGGTGGTGGCCAGTAGCTTAGAGGTGAGCAATTAAGGGACACTTTAAAGATGGGCTGATTATCACTGTTGCCCCACTGGAAAGGCCAGCTGAGCTTCTTTGGTTAGGTTTCCCCACAGGAATGAGGAGTTCTGGCCATGTCAGCATGTAGTCCCTTTGATGTAAATACACAAGTTTCGCATCCTAAATTCCAGAAGTGAAGTTAAGCACCTGTTGGGAAGCAGAACATCCTGGAATCCTTTGCCCCCCCCCCCCCCCCGCCAGTTTGATTTTTAGGTCACCCACGTTCTCCTGTATCCATGCCACCGAAGGTGACTGCCTGCATTGTTTCCAAGGTTAAGCAACTTAAATGACTCCTGTGCTCCTCTTCAGAGCTCTCTATGCAGCTGATGGTTTTTAAGCCGGGCTGCGTGAATCAAACACCTGCGAGGCTTTTGAACAAATCAGATTCCTGGGGGCCACTCTTGCTTGTAGGATTCCTGACTCTGTAGGTATGGAGCAGAGTGTGGGCAGCTTTGGTTTTTACAAAGCACCACAAGTGGTACGGATGCCCACGCCCTCCTGCTAAGAAAACAATTTATTTCACCCAAGATTTTTTTTTTAACCTAAGCCCTGCTTGTGTTATTTGCTGCCTCCGTCGCCATTGTTTTTTTGTTTGTTTGTTTTTTGGTTTTTTGGTTTTTTTGTTAACTCTATAACCAGTTGCAGCCTGATTCTAGCATTTTTCTTGTTTCATGTGCGGGTAGTGTGTGTGTGTGTGTGTGTGTGTGTGTGTGTGTGTGTGTGTGTTGTGTGCCTGTTTTGTTTTTTAAAAGACAGAGTCTGCAGTTAGACTGTACTAGGAAGAAAAGCCTGGAGCTGTTGCTAGCCAGCTCTAGTCAGCTGCAGACTTGTTGATGTGATTCTGGAATCTGCTGGGTGGAGCTGGCTCAGGGCCGAGCCCAGTGGTTCCACTTGCACCAGCACATCTTATAGGACACAGCGCAGGCCTGTGTGTCTAGGTCTGTGTGCCTGTTCCGCTCACTTCCCCAGCCCAAAAGGGTTTGTGGAACCATCATTGGACTGCTCCTGTGTCCCGTGTGCATCCTGCACACATCTGGTGAACCCTCGTGTATACTCATCTGCCTTGCTAGGTCCTTCCTGGCAGCCCACGAGGAGATGCTTCCACCCAAGTCCTCATTTGACTCGGGGTCCCTTTAGACAGTGCGAGCCCCAGGCTGCGCGCTGGGCGGGATTTGTGATGGGCAGTTGGGGCTTAGTGGCGGTGGCTGGGAAAGGGTTCCCTCTTTTGACTTTTGTATATGTTTGTCAGGTACCTGTTTGTTTTACAACTCAGGCATGACATTCTTTCTGGAAAGTAAGTATGTTTTTGTTCTCTTACCCCAGGGTAGATCATAGTATATTTCAAAATAATTCACTCTTTTAACTCTTTTACCCTTGTTCCTTTTTCAAAATTCAAAAAAAAAAGTGCGCCAGGCATTGTAAAGTGAGTCTAATACTTGTATCACTGCCATTATCATCCTGTTTTAAACGATTACTTATTTGGCTTGAAGCATTTCCAAGAGCATTTAATATCTTAAGTGATGTGCATCTGGGAATAATTCTCTCCCTGATCACGTCACTGCCCCATTCATAATGGCTTTTGTTGTATTTGCGAGCAAGACATGGATTAGTATGTATACACGCGCAAGTATTTGGATGGTCAGAAGTCTCACTCATCACCATCTGCATTGAAATAATGTTGAGGTTGTGTTCTGATTCTGATAGAAAAGGGTGGAGCCATCTCATCTCATTTCCTTTTCCCGTCTTAAAAATGGTTTTTAAATACTAGGCATCTGGCTCCACACAGTGATTACTGAGCACAAAAAAGCATTAGCGCTGCAGTGGTTGATTTTGCATGCAATATTAATTTATTTTAAAGATAAGAGACTTCAGCAGTCATAGCTTTTGCACTTATGTCATTTTTTTTAGAATAGGTATTGAATATTTTCTATTACATGCAAAACTAAGGCTATACTAAGTCCAAGAAGTAATACCTGGTGTTACTGACAACAGTACATTCCGATTTTGAATGTAATCTGAAGGAAATTTAAAATGTAATTTCTGAATTTGCAAACTCTCAATAGACTATGCACTATACAAATTTCAGTGGAATGTGCTTTATAGGCGTAGATTGTACAGTGTATACATTTGCCTTATTTAGCCATGCAATATAGATCTTTATTTGGTGTGTGTATTATGAGTGTGTATGTACTTTTTATCTCCATACTGTGCTCCTCATGTTAAAGGCCTCGTAACTATAGAAATTGTCTCCAGTTTGGAAAAATACTAATGGCGACACCTCACATTTGTACAGTACTTACTTTGCGGGTTGTGGGCACTTGTGCCTGATTTACTACATACTTCAAAGCAGAAAGGTGTTCTAGTCCCAGCCCTGCCTCCTGTCAGCCAGAGGATCTTGGGCAAGACCCCAACACTCCACTTCCTTGTCCATAAAACGGGGGTGAGGACATTGGCCACACCCATCCTAGGGGCTTACAAACTCAATGCATTACCAAATTGGATAACACATACCAGAAGGCTTTGAAAACTATGAAGTGCTATACCAATGTATGTCATTATTATTTTTCTAACTAACTTTGAAATTCTAAGTATGAATGAGATCTTTCCAGGTTCACAGGAACCCTCCTCAGGTTATAACTTGCTTTGCCTCAGTTATTCTTACTAGAATGCTGAGTAGTGCTTCCAGGATTATATATGACCTGTTTTAAGAAGGACTTAAGGCAGCTTGAAAAGATGCATGTAAGGTATCGAGATGCTAAATTAATCTTTAGGCTCATAAGGCAAAGGGGATGCTTTTCATTCCATTTTCCAAACTTCTCCATTCTTGCCAAATTCAATAGAAGGCCCACATCGTTGATCAAAAGCATACCTAGATTGAATTATTTTGCCAAGTGATGAGAATTAACTTTGAGAAATGTGTGGGTTAAGTCACTCTGCTTTCTTTGGTACAGATAGCAAAAATATAAACTAAAAATCAAATCATCGCTTAGATATAACAACCTCTTGAAGAATGATTTTACTAACATTTTGTATGGTTATGAGGACACAACTTCATACTTAGAATTAATCTCTTTTCTTTTTTCAAGATTAAAATGCCCCTATGAAACGGCTGTGGAATTAGCTGCACTCTGTCTACAAGGTACATTAATCTTTAGTAGTAATTAGCATTTTAATGTTATTACTTTTCACTTTAACAAATGAGTGTCTTATTGTGTCCCCGGCCCAGTGCTCTATTTGGTAAGTGAATACGACACAGTTTCTGTCCCCAGATAGCTTGCTTTACAGGTGCAAGGCCCTGGGTTCCATCACCAATGCTGCAAAAAAATAACAATAAAATAAAAATAAATAAGTAAATAAAATAAGTGCAGCAGGCTACAAGCAGTTGAGTGATGTTGCAGAGTGAAACAGCAATGCAGGGCTGGGCAGAGGTGTATTTTAGAAAGGTCATGTAGGAGCCAGGTGTGGTGGCGCAGGCTTGTAATCCCAGTACTTGGGAGGCTGAGACAAGAGGATTGCAGGTTCCTCACCACTTAGTGAGGCCTGCACAATATAGTGAGGCCCGCTCAACTTAGTGAGAGACTCTTTCAAGCCAGTCGTGGTGGCGCAAGTTTGTAATCCCAGCATTCTTGTAATCTCAGCATTCCGGAGCCTGAGACAGGAGGATTGTAGTTCCCGGACAGCTTCAGCTACTTAGAGAGGCCCTTTGCAACTCAGTGAGACCCTGTTTCAAAATAAAGAATAAAATAAATAGGGCTAGGGGTGTAGCTTGGAGGTAGAATGCCCCTGGGTTCCATCCCCAGAAACACACACACACACACACACACACACACACACACACACACACACACACACACTCTCTCTCTCTCTCTCTCTCTCTCTGCAGGCTGTATTGGGAGAAGGGACTGGAGTGGGACCATGACTGGAGCCGGGGGTGAGGTGAGGGGTGTTGCTGTATTAGAGGTCATAGGAAACCTACTAGTGCAGGTGGCCAGGAGTACACACCCAAAACCAGCCCTGGCGGTACAGGGAGACTCAGTGTTGATAGGGGAGTTGGGGAGTTGAGATGACTCACTGGCTGCTTCCAAGGGTGGGCGGTCGCACTGTGAGAGGTTAGAGGAGTTGGGCTCCATTGGAGGCAGCAGCTCCTGGAGGGCCTGCAAGGGGGCTGAGAGGTGCCCAAAGCAGTGGCTTCTTGGATGTCTGCACCTGGCTCACCCAGGGTGGGGCTGGACCTTACTGCTGCTCATCAGCACATGAATGGGAGCTGAATGGCTAGAAGTCTATCTGCTGGCTTGTCTAGTGGGCTACTCATTCTTAGGCTGTGCTGGTGGATTGTAGTTTAAAATGCACAAGAAACCCTTGGTACAGTGTCCCTAGTGCTAATTAAGAGACCACTAATATATAACTGCACATACGAGACTTCCTTAGCACATCAGACAGACATATGTTGTAGATTTGTTTATCATAGTGTTCGCTGGCTTCCATTGGATTATGAATGATGATGCATCCATTCATAATTCATACTTGTGAATGCTATAATGAGACTTGGCTTCCCACTTTTATATTCCACCAATTTTTTCCACAAGTTGATCTGAGAAATTTTGTCAAATTATAACATCAGTACACGCTTACTACAGAATATCAGGACAATGGCACAATAGTCAGGAAAATGGACGGGCGCGAGCAATCCCCTGTCTTGCTACCCGGAGGCCAGCAGAATTCCTGTCCTTGTGTTTTCAGTGGATGTTGAAGAAATGCAGTTCTGATCAGAGTCATAGATATGCTTTTTGTATGATTTTTTTACTTGGTATTTTTAGTGAATGTTATCATGTTTACACTCAAAGACAAGATACTCCCCATTACCTGATACTTCTATTCCTTAGTCACCTCTTAAGTCCTGTTGTCTGATGGGAGCTTGGCACATAGTATGTCAACAAAAGGAATGTGGTGGGAGAGACCTCAGGGATATTGCTTGAAGGGGGAGCCTGCCGGTGTGGTCTGCGGGCACTGGTGCTGGAGGTGATGGCATGTCATCTACAGCCATCTGCGCCACGTGTTTTTTGGATATAACAGGCTTAATGGCTCATGCCACAGGGTATGTATGGCTTGGGGAGCTTGGGGCACCTTCTCTGCTTTGGTCAGGTGTGGATTTTACAACATACCAGTGGCCTTTGTCCACCTGAGAGATCTAAGCTACGGGAGACTGTGCCGTCAGGCTTGGCAGCCCAGCCAGAGATGTCAGGGTGGTGTTAATGAAATGAAAGCATCTGTGTCAGGCTCAGAGCCATTAATCCAGTGGAGAGGTTTCCTCCTCGGGCCACTGGCACAATATTGCAAGCCTGAGTGTTGTCCTGAATGAGAGGCTGAGGCCACCTCTCACCACACCCACCACCCTGTGTGAGGAGGCCGCACAGTACTCACCTGCAGAGTCCGGCTCTAATCCAACTGTTTGCTTTGCCCAGAGTGGCGGCAGACAAGAATAAGGTCAGCCGGCTGTGAGCCTTTCTTGCAGAAATTACCTTTTTGAGCTGAAGCCATAACATTAATATAACGTTTTTGTTTTTGTGGCACTGGGGATTCAACCCAGGGGCATTCTACCTCGGAGCTGCACGCCAGCCCCATTTTATTCTTTTATTTTGAAACAGGGCTTCACTAAGTTGCTGAGGCTGGCCTTAAATCTCCAATTCTTCTCAGGCCTCCCAAGTACTGGGATTAGACATGTGCGCCACCACGCTCAGCTAACATTAGTGTAACCTGAGATGCAATTGTTATGTCAGGTAAAAATAAAAAAGACTTTGAGAACTTAGACACGTGTCGGGAAACTCATGTCACACATCTGCCCCCATGCCCCTTCCCTGTCTCCCATGCAAGCGGCTATAGCCTGCTGTCTGCTTCAGCTGCAGCTGAGCCACTGACCCTGGGCTCTGTAGATCCCTTGAGCGGCTCTGAGGGTGTGAACAAAAGGAAGGCTTGTGCTTCCTCCCGAGCATGAACCATGAAGCTATATCTTGTTGCAGTTGTCCTTGAATTAGCAGTGCCTGGTGAGTTGTGATACCATGGCCCTGTATGGGTGGAGTTGGGGAACATATTTGTGGTAGATTTGACAATTAAAGTAAGAGAAAAAGGGAGGAAGGAAGAATAAGTCATTCATCACTTACCTGTGGTCTGGTTTCATCCTGTGACACTTCCATTTTGCAGATAAGACAGTAGGGACACAGAATGGTTAGCTGGATTGCCTGAGATCATACAACTAGTGCATGGTCGAGTTGGGGCTCAAGCTCTCCTTGTCTAAGCTCTGTTCATCACCCTTTACCCTCCCTGGAGCTGGAGTCTGGCTGCAGAGGCCGTAGATGAGTGAGGTTTCAAGTTCTCCCAGCAGATTCTTGGAAGCCAGGCATGCCCCTCAGAATGAGACCAGGCAGCATGCAGGCCTATTTTAGTGCAGCAGAGGGGAGGTGGGATGCTGGCCTCCGTGCCCAGATGATGACAAGGTCAAAGAGACCTGTCATCATCTGGCTTCTCCCTCCAGTGCTTGATGTTGTCAGCACAATTAATCCCGTCCCATCTAGATGTGCTACTGAATGCTGCCTTCACGTTAGCCTGTGGGTGCAGGCCCAGGGTAGCCCATGCCACGGGCATCTGCCCAGACCATACAACTCCTCTGGCCGTTCCTGGTACCTGGTTTCACAGCAGCTTCATGGACTGAGGTCATTGGCCTCCAGTCTTGGGAAACCAGCCCCAAACCTTTCCTGGGCAAATACCATTTCCAGAGCAGAGTCGTCCTTGTGCCTTTGCACAAGATACCAGGCACTGCGCACCCTGACCAGCCTTGGTCTCTGGTCTCTGCACAGCAAGGCAGGGTCCATAGTTGGGGAAACGTTCACCATGTGCCATTCTGTGCATCCTCTTGTGCAGGCCTCTCACTGCTCCTCCGAGTTTGGTATGTCTGCTTCATCAGCTCAGACAAGGACATTTTATCCACTTCTGCAAAAGCCAGCTGGAGCCCCACCCCTGAAAGATGGGCTATGAGACTGGGGTCTCAGAAGCCCCACGCTGGCTGGTGTGGGCTAATGGGATGATACAAAGAGGTTCTGGGTACACCGCTGCTGTCCTTGGAGGCGTTTGGGTGTTTATACTTTGGTATGTGAATGGATTTGGCCTGTGAACCAGTGGTTCTCCACGTATGTTCCCCTGAGAACTAACTAGAAATGCAGACTCTGGGCCTCATTCCAGATGTATGGGATCAGATGCTCTTGGTGTGGCAACGTGTTTTAATGAGCCCACCAGGTGATTCTGATGCACCCTCAAGTTCAAAAGCCACAGTGGCGGTCAGTACTTTTCCAGAGTGCACCCTTCTCCAGGGCACCCTGTGCAGGGGTAGGCTTTGCGGGGCCCAAGAGTCTGCATTTTAAGGAAGGTCCCGGATGGTGTCTGTGCTGCTGGTCTGGGGACCACACTACAGCCAAGTATGGGAGGAAACTGGAGAATTCCTTTTCATTCTGGGGTCTTCAGGGGTTACATGGGGATAGTGGATTTCCTCCTTGGTACCCTGGAGGGACAGGGCCTCCTGAGTTCTTGAGCGGCTTGCAAGAGCCAGGGCTGTGCGGCACACCTGGGGCTCTCGGGCTGGCCTGGCTCACCTCGCTGTTTCTCCTCTCTGCACAGTGTCTCGCTCCGAGGTCTGCCTGACTTGCTGCAGTTGCTCCTGCAGCACTCTCCCCGCCCCTTCCCTCCTTCCCGCCTTGCTTCTCTCTCAGATTCTGCACTTCAGATTCTTGAGCCGTCCTCTCGAGCCCTGCAGACCCTGAAGTGCTGTTCTCACCTGCCCTTAACAAGAGCCTTGTGCTGTGGATATTTCTGGGCAGATCCTCATTCCCTGCAGTTGACTTTTATTGCAAATGTAGGGCTGTACCACTTTTGGCAAAATGTAATCAGGGCCTCCCTGGGTGGAAGAAACAGTCGGAAGAAATAGAGTAATAACCAAGATGATGGTGTATCGCCCAATGGGGAGGGCACGAGAATGATTTTGGGGGATTTTGAATGTGCATATGGCTACCAAGTGAGAGTCTGGTGCTTCTGAGAGGAGAGAGAGCTAGACATCAGGGGGTACCTGAGCTTTATAATCATGCAAAATGCCTTTGGACTTGGCTGCAGCAATAACTGAAAGTGTTCAATATCTCCTGTTTTCCTCCCTTTTATGAAACTTGCAGCAGAGCTTGGGGAGTGCGAGCTTCCAGAACACACACCAGAGCTTGTGTCTGAGTTTCGGTTCATTCCAAATCAGACAGAAGCGATGGAATTTGATATCTTCCAGAGATGGAAAGAGTGCAGGTACCTTGATGCGGCCGTCTAGCATTCTGATCTGTCTGCTTTGTCGTGTGTGTGTCGGACTCTTGTCTACGTAGAATTGCTCAGCTGATGACTCTAAAACCGCAGCTCCAGCTCGTAACTTCTCTCCTGCGCTTCCTTTGCTCTTTTCCCAAAGGCCCACATGTCATCCCTCTCTTGAGAGATGTGCGGCAAGAACCCAACCACACCGCTTTTCTCTCTCTGAAACACAGATTTGCTTGTTGCTGCCAAAAGTGCCACCGCCATCCTGGCAACAGCCCAGGTGTGCACAGCGAGAAGGTGCTGCCCCGCACACCTGCATGCACCTGGGTCTCTGGTGACCCTGACCTGAACCTTCTAGAACAAACCTCTTAGAAATACAGGCGGAGCATCCCTAATCTGAAAAATTGAAATCCAAAACTGCTACAAAATAGGAACCTTTTCAGACATCAACATGGGGAAATTCCACACCTGACTTCAGGGGACAAATCACAGTCAGAATGCAAGAACAAAAACAGCATATGAGGATAATACCTTCCGGCTGTGTGTTTAATGTGTACGAGAAACATAAATGGTGTTTATGCTTGGAATTGGGTCCCATCCCCAAGATATCTCATTATCTGCATGCAAGTGTTCCAAGAGCTGAACAAATCTGAAATCGAACACTTCTGGTCCCAGGCATTTCAGGTACGGGGTGCTCAGCCTGTGACCCTGTAGGACAGCAACACTCACGGTTGATACCGTGTGCCCTACGGCATTATATTTCAGGAAATGTGGTGCGCATGTCTAAAGCCAGCCATGTCAGTTATGTCTTTGGTCCCCTGCCCCTCCCCTCCCCCCTAATTAACGCTTTAAGCCCAGACTCTGCTTTTTACTCACTGGAGCCCCAGGGGCCAACCTTTCCTGTCCTCCTGCCCCCTCTTCCCCAGATTGCCTGTTCTGAGTCACTCCTGGGCCTGGAACTTAGCATGGCCTCCCGTCAGCTCTCAGCCCTTCTCAAATGTCTGGGTGACTTTTTTTTTTTTTTTTAATGGAAGGTGACACGAGTGTGTCTTCGTCTCACATTGACTCCATGTGGAAGTGAGTGGAGAGAGTCGTCCCACCCTGCCTGCCCTCCCCGCTCACACACACAGCTTCCCTCCTCCCTGCAGGAAGCCGTCAGCAGCAATCTGTGTGCATCTTTCCAGCCTTTTCCCTTGGCATTTATAGCTACACCTCTCAACACCAAAAAACATGAACTTGTTTTAAGTGACCCTGTTAGAAGCCCCTTTCCGTGGTCCTTCTATTCTGTGAACAGCATGCTCTTCAGACGCTTTTTGTGGCATTTAAACTGGGCCCCTCCTCTCTGTAATTGCCACCTAACCTTCCACAGTGCGGTGTGCCCTTCAGAACCCTGTGGGTATGAGTCCCAGTTTACATGTGTTTCCATTGGTTTTTCTAAGGGGAAAGAGCCCTGCCCAGGCGGAACTCTCCTATCTGAATAAAGCGAAGTGGCTGGAAATGTATGGGGTAGACATGCACATTGTCAGGGTAAGAACTGTGTACGTTTAAGTAATTCGGTTTTGCTCTTACTGAAAAATATGTAAATGGTGTGCCAGCAAAGTAACTTGTGGTGAGGAAACTGTTTTTGCATTCTGCTCTGTGAGACCTGTTAGAACCCTCTACCGATTGTCACTTCGTTTGTTTGTAGGGAAGAGATGGCTGTGAATATTCTCTTGGACTGACCCCGACAGGCATATTAATCTTTGAAGGAGCTAACAAAATAGGCTTATTCTTTTGGTAATTTAGTTTTGTCTAATATTGAAATGTCTTTTTCTATTTTGTGGTGGAGTCTATGTGATGGATGATTACGGAGGGGTATTTGCAACACCCAGATTTGTTTTAAAATCACACCATCCTGTTGTCCTGTGGGTGTATGACGATTATACTGAAACTTCTGGATAATCACATTTAAATGAATGAATGATTTTTTTTTTTGTTAGCCAATCTAAGCTTTAAAAGTAGAAAAGAAACTGCTCTTTGATGTGTAGATGATTTTACTGCAGAGTGTGCTTTTTAAAATGCTCCCTCTCTGCCCAGGCCTAAAATTACCAAAATGGACTTTAAAAAGAGCAAACTGACCCTCGTGGTGGTGGAGGATGATGATCAGGTAGGCCTTGGCCGCATCGGTCCACCGTTCGGGAATGACCCAGTGTGGCAGATGCCCCGGTGAGCCCCCTGTGCTTCCCCTCAGGGCCGCGAGCAGGAGCACACCTTTGTGTTCCGGTTGGACAGCGCCCGCACCTGCAAGCACCTGTGGAAGTGTGCAGTGGAGCACCACGCCTTCTTCCGCCTACGCACGCCTGGCAACAGCAAGTCCACGAGGTCCGACTTCATCCGGCTGGGCTCCCGCTTCAGATTCAGGTGGGGCCACCCTGCGCCGTGGATCAGGTGTTTCCAAGAAAGGCGCCCACTTTATTTGTGAATGGAACGGCAGGTTTGAGCGTAGTGACTGGGCTGTACACCCCATCTCCACTCCTGTCTTGAGCGCCGACCTTTGGACAAAGCACTCACACTCTCTTGACCTCCACATCCTCATTGATAAAATGAAGCTGGTACAGCTTGAGGATCCTTTATCCAAAACGCTTGGGACCAGAAATGTGTCAGATTTCAAATCTTTTCAGATTTTGTAGTATTTCCGTATTTGGTATTGCAGATGTTTGAGAGTCAGCAGCCAAAATGTTGTGGATTTAGGAACATTTGTGGGGATTTTTGGGGGGTTTGGTACTGGGGAAGTTCTACTTCTGAGACACACCCCTAGCCCTATTTTATTTTATTTTTAGTTTGATACAGGGTCTCACTAGTTCCTGAGTCTCCCTACATTGTCAAAGCTGTCCTTGAACCTGAGATTTCAAACCTTTTAAGTACTGGGATTACAAGTGTGCACCACCATGCCCAGCTTAGGAGCATCTTAGACGTTGAGTTTTTAGATTAGGGGTACTCAACCCATTAGAGCAAAATTGTTAATAGCTGACATGCAGCTAGAGCTATACTGTCCAATACAGTAGCCATTTAATGAATGCAACTACTTAGAGAGTAATTAATGAACTCTCAGATGTTTTTCCTAGTTCTCAACACCTGCATTTCTGGTGCTCACTAGCCATCTGACACCAGTGGCCACCTGTTGGACAGCACTGTGCTGGAACTCTTCATGTAGCCACTCTTGGGTTTTTGTTTGGTTTTTGTGTTTGGAGATTGGACCCAGGGGCATTCTACCTCTGAACTGAACCCCCAACCCTATTTTATCCTTTTATTTTGAAACAGAGTCTCACTGTGTTTCAGAGGGCCTCACTAAGTTGCTGAAGCTGGCTGTGAACCTGCAGTCCTCCTGTCTCAGCCTCCCAAGTACTGGGATTATAAGCTTGCGCCACCACGACTGGCTTGGCTTTTATATTTCTTACCACTGTATGCTTCCTTTCCCATGTCAAGAAGTTCGGTAATGATTAAGAATGAGATGTCAATGTGTAGTGTGTGTGTGTGTGTGTGTGTGTGTGTGTGTGTGTGTGTGTGTCTGTCTGTCTGTCTGTCTGTCTGTCCGACACAGAGCAGACTCATAAAGATTTGAATCTGAAAAGAGCCTGAAGAAAGAGAGCTTATTCTGATATTTTTTCCCTTACAATCCTAAGACCATGTCTGTCTAGGTGCATGAGAACTCTCTCACTGTTTGTTATCCAGGAGAATGCATGGCCTCATCCGAGACCTTCACAATCCCTCTGAGAGTGTGCATGTGGAAATGTGTGGCCTTGGAATGTGCTCTAAGTGGGGTTGCCAGGGTTGGCTTTTGAGACGCATGTATAGGTCTGAGAATCTCAGTTACAGGATCTAAAACTTCACATGATTTCATAACCTCTACCCACATGTGGTATGTCCCTGAACTCTTTTTAAAGTAGCAGGAGATTTGCTCATTTCAAATTTATCTCCTGTGCAAGGAAATGGCTGTACACTTCTGTTTAAATAATTGTTTCATTGGAATGCATTTTTAAATGCCCCAAGGTGGAGGGGAAGACCAAGACCTTTCTGAGAAAGAATCACAGGGCTCTTGGAAGATGGAATGTCAGAACCACAGCGGCTCTCGGAGCCCCTGCACGTCTGCTGATGTCCGCCCGGGTGGGAGTGGGGAGGAGAAGAGAGCCGGGGCGATGGCCAAGGCAGGCTTTTCCCTGCTGCGGAGAAACTCGCTTGGGATTTAGCCAGCTTTGGTGTCCTCAGCTTTTCAAAGACAAGGGTAGAAGGAAGGGGAGTTTGGAGATAAGGCTGCCCCTTGGAGGCAGTCAGAGCAGGTGGCAAGTGTCTCCTTACATCTGACAAATCATAAGGCAAGAGCGGCTGGCAGGAAGCAGCGAGGGCGGATCAGCACAGAGCAGCGTTCTTCCTGGAGGCTGCAGCTGGGTGTCATGGGAGTCGCCAACTGGAAGACCTTAGTGAAGTAAGCTGTATTTCCCTCTGCATCGCAAGGGAGACAGAGGCTTAGTTAAGGGGGCCTTTTAAAAAATAAGATAAATGAGACAGACGTGGTGGTGCACGCTTGCAATCCCTGTGCTTGGGAGGGGGCGACAGGAGGATCACACAGGTTGGAAGCCAGCCTCAGCTATTTAGTGAGGCTCTCAGCAACTTAGTGAGACTCTGTTTCCAAATCAAATATAAAATAGGTCTGGGAGTGTAGCCCAGAGGTAGAAAAGCCCCTGGGTTCCACCCCCAGTACCACAAAAGAGAGAGACAGGAGGGGGAGGGGAGGGGGGGACTATTTTGTGGCTATCCATGTTCTCTTAAATGTTCTGAGTACTCAAACCTGCTTGGTTTGTGCAGCCAAGTGTCAGCTACTTAATTTGCAGGTTTTGTTCTTTGATGGAAAACCTGCCCTATTCTATAGCTTGGATTTGGCAAGCGTGATTTTATTTCCAAATAGGCTTTAAATTTAGTGTATCTTTATGAGGCCGGTTCAGGTTCAGGTCAGATGCACTCTGTAGCTCTTGGATATAAAAGTTCACTTCCAAACATTGTATGATGTGCTGAGATACTGATATCAATGACATGCAAACAATTATTTAATTCCCAGTGGGCGGACGGAATATCAAGCTACACACGGCGCCAGGTTACGAAGAACCAGCACCTTTGAGCGGAAGCCTAGTAAACGTTACCCATCTCGGAGACATTCCACGTTCAAAGGTTGTGTGGTTTTCCTTCTGCCTGGGCATTTCAGTAAGGCTTAGTGGGTTAAGCCCCAAGGAGCTTGGTCAAGCAGTTTGTGGAGGAGGAACTTGCTCTTTCTGAAACTTTTGAGAAATGTCCTGGGGCTGTTATTTGATAGGCCTCAGCCCTCTTCTGCCACCCTCCAGTCTTTGGTCTTCCCCAGTATGCATGCTCACTTGCTTCTTTCTTCCCTTGTCCATCAGTCTCTCCCGTGCCCCCTTGGCTTCTTTTAGATCTGGGGCCTCAGCAGTACCATCAGTGCACACCACTCTTGCTGATAGAAGATGCTATGTTCCTTCTCTCTCCCACCTTGCCAGTTTTAGTGGGCTCATCCGGCTCATGCTCACCAGAATTCCCACCACATAGGAACAGGTGCAAAACTTGTCGAGACTTGGCTCAAATCCCCACGGTCAGTCCAGGCCCGCCCCACCCTTGAATGGAGCCATGCCCTGGGCGGCTCCCCCACCATCCCCTGGGTGGCTCACAGCTCTTCTTTCTCTACACCCGGTTGTTCTTCCATTCAAAAACCCTGGGATGGCACTAAATTGTTGCTTTTATAGCAGGTCTCTGGACCCTCAGCCCCCACCCCTCCGCTATGTCCTTGACTTGTGGCCACTCCACACATTTTTCTTGCACAAGCTCAGGGATTATGACCCTCCATGGAACCCAGCTCCTCTACTGGCTACTTCTAGAAGTTATAACCTTTGTTCCCCTCACCCCCTATGTCTTGCCTTTATAATCCAACAGTGTAGCCAGGCGTGGTGGCGCACGCTTGTAATCCTTGCGCTTGGGAGGCAGAGACAGGAGGATTGCGTAGGTTCGAAGCCAGCCGCGCTGGCTTAAGAGACCCTGTTTCCAAAAAAAAATTTTTTTAAATAGGTCTGGGAGTGTAGCCCGGATATAGAAGGGCTTCCAGGAACCCCAGTACCACCAAGAAAACAAAAACAAACAAACAAACAAAAAACAGTGTAGTCATTGCAGCAGCCAGAAAGTCTTAGTCATTGTCAGTTGTTTTAGTGGAGGGAGAATCCCCAGGGCACAGAAAAGATGGCCTCACCTTTGAGAAAGGCTGGAGGGTGAAAACGTGTCCCGAGAAGCGTTGCGGGTGGTGAAGGGGGACTGCAGCCACTGGGATGTATACAGGCGTAATGAGGAAGAGTGCTGTCCACGACCTCCGCGAGCAGGACTGCGCTTGGGCCTGTGGTCCACCCGGCCACAGTTGTTCACAAAGAGCGCCATGTAGGGAAGAATTTTTCCAAGATAAAAAGCTATTCAGTAGCTTTCTATTTCCATAGAGTAGTGAGTCTACCTCACTGTGAGTCCCCTATGGGCGTGTGTAGGCACAGAGGCAACGAGCCCCATGTGGCTGTCACAGAGCGAGTGCGCCTGGTGGTCTGACCCCACCAGATGGCTCTGAGCTCTTGCAGGCTCCTGGTCCAGCGATTCCCTCCCAGTCTCTTTTCTGGTCTCCAGCTACTTTTCCCCCTCCCTCCTTTCCTTCCTTCCTTCCTTCCACTGGGGATTACACCCAGGAGCAGTCTACCTCTGAGCTACTGAGCTATACCCCCAGCTCTATTTTATTTTTATTTGGAAACAGGGACTCACAAAATTGTGGAGGATCGCATGAGTTTGCTGAGGCTGGCTGCAAACCTGCTATCTTCTCTCGACCTCCCAAGTACTGGGGTTGCAGGTGTGCACCACCAAGCCCAGCTCCCTTTATTTTACTGACTTTTTTTTTTTTTTTTTGCCAGAGTCCTAGGGTCTACTTTGCTACTTTTTTTTTTTTTTTTTTGCGGTAGTGGGGATGGAACCTAGGGGACATTCTACCACCATGCTACACCACTAACCCTATTTTTTATTCTTTATTTTGAAACAGGGTCTCACTGAGTTGCAAACAGCCTCACTCAATAGTAGCTGAGACTAGCCATGAACCATGATCCTCCTGTCTCATCCTCCCAGATGTTAGGATTACAAGCGTGCACACAACTCCCGGCCTTTGTGAAGCTTTTAATGATTTTTCCTGCCATATAGTTTAAAACAAAATGGAAAAAAAATGCAATGTAGGCAAATAAGCTGGACCTCCCCCGCTGCCTCTTACAGGCTGCCCGGCCCCAGTCAGAAGTGTCTGTCCTGGGTTCACTCAGCACAAAGGCATGCTGTTGTTTCATCCTTTATCAGCTTGTGTCTATTTTACTCCTCCACGCTCTGGTCTCTGTAAAAACAAGAGCTCCCAAACAGCAGGACCATCTCTTTTGTGTCCACATCCCAGCATGCCGGGTCCAGGAACTGCTTGACGAAGGGCTGCTGTGGGGGTCGGGGGAGCAGCAGCGTGCACTCGAGAGAGAGGGTGGCTCACATCCTCAGGGAAGGCGTAGCCCCAGCACAGGTTAGCCTGGGGTGGAGACTGGTCTGTGATCAGAGAGGTCTCTCTCCTGGACATTGTCTGTCCTTGCATGGTGAAAGTTGTAAGATGTCATAACTTCCTGTTTTTCCTTTACAGCAAGCAACCCAGTGATCGCAGCTCAGCTCTGGTAGGTGCCCCTCAGACTAGGGAGGACATGCTCCTCTCTAATTGTTGTGTTTCTTTGCAATGCCGGCTTTTCCCTTAATACACTTAAATCAGGGAGAGTCACCTGGAGTTTTTTTTTTTTTCCTTTGTCGACCACCTGGCTATACCATCCTCTTGCTTTCCATAAGTACACAGCGGACTGTTCCAAGACAGTTTATTTTTCTGGAAGACACAGACGGTCTGTTTGAGCAGTGTTCTGTGTTGTCTGGGGAGCAGAGGACGATAAAGGTGATAGGCATGTGGGCAGCACACTGGCACGGCGGGCAGCGATGGCAAAGGAAGCCCAGCTCCCGAGCAAGAACTAGCAGAGAGCAGGTGCGGGTTTGCTCAGAGACCTGCGGGCATCAGAGTCATATGTCATAGAGATCTCAAACACCTTCACTGCAATTCCTACACAAAGAAGAACTTGTCACAAGACTGGAAATCTCCAGCACAGGAGTCAGAAAATCTGCTGTAAAGGGCCAGATAGGAACTGCTTCCCTCTGCAGGCGCCCTCTTCTCTCTCTACTGTGAGCTCTGTGGTGCAGCTCAAAGCAGCTGTGGACGATATGTAAATGAACAGGCATGGCTGTGTTCTAATAAAACTTTATTCTCAAGTACCAGATTAGACTCAGGGTGTAGTTTGTGGCTCCCTTCCCTAGCACAGGTCTTCCTGATCTTGTCTGTGCATTGGAAACACCTGGTGAGCTCTGAAACACCCCTCTGGGCCAGGCCACATCTGGGCCAAGCAAAACACCTGCAGGCAGGTGTGGGACCCGGACATCAATTTTTCAAAGCTCGCCAGATGAGTCTAGTTTGTGGCCAAGGCAAGAGCCACTGAGCTATCTGGCATAGACCTCTCTCTCCCTTGAAACAACTGTCTGTCCTGCGTGAGTTTGCACTTGCTGGGTGGACAGCTGTCATGAGAGAGAACCTTGCTCTGAACACCAGGCTCTGGTAGGAAGCCCAGCTTTGCCCCTAGTTGTCCCAGGTACAGATCTCAGGGATGCAGGAAAGGTGGCCTTTAAGATGGGCATGGTTTGTCTGTGCTGTGCACTCTCAGCTAGGTCAGTTGGCAGACATGGCACTTAGTAGGTTGCTGCAGCCCTGGTTAGTGACCAGAATCTGGCCAAGGCCTCAAGGGCCCTCCCTCCCAGCACCAGCTACAGCATAACCAGCTTTGGGGAGATGAGGGTAGATCAGTGTTTTCTCAATCTTCACCCTGTCCCCACCCCCAGAATCCCAAGTAACAGAATAGAGGAGAACTGCTCTGGAGGTAGCCCCATGGGGAGGGAGGGGTCAGGGCATACCTGCTCATCTGCCTCCTCCCCCCGGGAAGTTCCAAGGCACCTTGAAGCCACCCAGCATCCTGGAGGACGGAACCAGGCCCTGGGCCTGGAAGCTCAGCTCACGTCCAGTTCTGAGCCGTGCTGTAGGTCTTTCTGCTGGGGTCGGGCATTCAGCTGCTTGCCTCTGGGTTCTCATCACCTAATGAAGGGGCTCAAGGGTTGAACTGCTGGGAGTCGCCCCTGATCCCTGCGGTGGGAGGAGGTTGTGGTGGTCTTGGGGGGGTTGGTGGTAAGCCTGCAGATAGACCCTCATTCTGGGATCTTTCTGACAGGTGATATGATAGAACATATTTGCACTTTTATTTTTTAATAAATTTTTATTGGTGAATTGTAGTCATACATCTCAATGGGGGGAAAAAAACAACTTGTGGAGATATACATGCACACATTACCCAATTAGCCCCTACCCAATTATTTGCATTTTTCTTTTCTTTTTCTTTTTCTTTTTTTTTTTTTTTTTTTTTTGGTGGTACTGGGGTTCCTGGAAACCCTTCTATTTCCAGGCTACACTCCCAGACTTAGTTAGTTTTATACTTTTTTTTAATTTAGAAACAGGGTCTCTTAAGCCAGTGAGGCTGGCTTCAAACCTGCGTGATCCTCCTATCTCCACCTCCCAAGCGCAGGGATTACAAGCGTGCGCCACCACGCCCGACTTACTTACACTTCTCTAAGCCTGTTAGTTGTCTTGCCTTTGATTCTCAGGGCTCGTAAGTTGTAGCATTTCTTTCCTTTGCTCTCTTAGGACACGATTGTTTTGTTTGTATTTTCCTAATAAAATGACATTTTCCTTTTAACCTCTAGTGGAGATTATATATTGGGAAGAAAAACAAACTAAAAAAATCTCCACTAAAAAATAAAGCCCCAGTAAATATACCCTTTAGGAACAAATGAGCTAATAACCGCTGTTCACAGCTGTTCAATTGCTCTTCGCAGCCTGTTTCTGGGGTTTCTGGGGTGAGTAGATTGCTATGGGAGCCATGGATGAAATTGTGTTCCGGGCTGCGGAGGTGCTCCCAGAAAAATAGCACCTCGCGGAGCACAGAATCTGCCCGATGAAGTCCAGGTGGAGGGACGTAGCCCAGAGCCTCACTAGGTGTACTAACCCTCCCTGAATATTGGAGCTCAGAGCCAGTTAGGCCCCGGGCAAGACTCATAACCATATCTTCCCTCCCATTGCTGCAGAAGCAATACATCCTGTTTTCCAGCACACCATGTAGCCACAGCAACTGCCCAGCAATTGTGCCATGTCTGTGGGTTTTCTGGCAGACACCAAGCTTGCGTTTTAAATACATTGTGTTGTACACCAACCTGCTCTGGTGTTTTTGTTTGTTTGTTTGGTTTTTGGGTTCTTTTGTTTTTGGTCAGAGGTGTTCTGTTTAAGATGCCATCAACAGCCGGGCGTGGTGGTGCACGCTTGTAATCCCCGCACTTGGGAGGCAGAGACAGGAGGATCACGCAGGTTTGAAGCCAGCCGCGTGCGCTGGCTTAGGAGACCCTGTTTCCAAATAAAAATGTAAAAATAGGTCTGGGAGTGTAGCCTGGAGGTAGAAGGGCTTCCAGGAACCCCAGTACCACCACCCAAAAAAAAAAAAAAATTGCCATCAACATAGTATCTGAACCTTTCCTTGGGCCCTCTGAGAACCAGCATGGTGTAAGTGGAAAGAAAACTCGGGATTTAGCAGTCATTGAATCCAGCCCTGGTTCCATCATTGACCAGCCAGGAGACCCCGAGCACGTTTTCTAGTTTTCTGTTAGGCAACTATTCCTTTATCTATAAAAGGAGGTGCTAGGGAACACTTGACCTCAGCCTTGTCTTGTGAATTAAATAACAACAGATGCAGAGTTCCCAGTACAGAGCCTTGTACGGAGTGAACATTCCACGGGGTGACCAGATCAGCAGCAGCCTTGTGGTGAGCAAGGGGCTCCTGTGTGGCTCCCCCCGCAGAGTCTGGCAGCAGATGTTCAGAAGTGGCTGGTGACTGTCCCTCCAGCTGGAAGGAGCTCTGCAGCTCACTGGGGCTTCGTGGGGCTGCCCAGGAATGCCAGGCGGCCTGCAGTGGGAGCTGAAATTACTCGGTTTGCACACCTTTCTGCCACCAAAATAGGTTATCATTGCTGTGTTTTGAAACATTACCTGTGTGTTTGTGTTTGTGAGCTCTATAAAGTGATAGATAAAAGTTGCTCTCTGTGGTTTTCCTGACTGTATGTTCATGTAAGCATCCAGTAACAAAAAAGAAACAGTGTGTGACCATTCCAAATGGGAAGGTAGGGCATAGGAGTTACGGTTGTTAAATAAGTCCACAATAATGATGTTCTGTATTAAAGTTATGATTTCTTTTTCTTTTTTAGTGCTAAAACAAATCCTGAAGTTCATAATTACCAGGTGAGATCCTACTTTTAAAGGTTTTCTTAAAGTTTCTAAATTTTCCACAATGAGTAGTCATTATGCTTATCATGAGATTTTGAAGAAATAATCCATGATTTTTTTTTAAATAGAAGAGAGCCCTCCCTAGGACCCCTCTTTCCTCTTAGTCATCTGAACCACCTGTTTTTCTTAACCTTGGCAACAAGCAAACGTCAGGGACACATGTGTAAGTTTCTGGGTGGCCAGAAACCTTGAGGCAGCGTTCAGTGAGACGGTTTGTGCGTCCTGGGCCTCGGAACACAAGTCCCTAGAGATGTACCTCGGAAGATGAGGGTGCTTGGGTCACATGTGTGGGAAATGATGCTTCTTCCCTTTCCACTCTTGGATTTTACAGTGCCCACTGGATGTAAAGTATTGAGAAATTCTGTAAGAAAAATGTGTTTTTCTTTTTCTTTTTAAATCTAGTGTGGAAAAACATTTGAGTATTATTCTTCTTGGAAAAAAAAATTGGTCCATTTTCCTTCTAGTTTGGGAGAGAGGGTTGGTTTTGTGTGTGTATGTGGGTGTAGTTCTAGGTATTGAACCCAAGGGTAGTACCTGCAAGCTACACCCCTCGCCGTTTTTATTTGTCTCGGTTGCTAAGAGTCTTTCTGTGTTTGCTGAAGCTGTCCTTCTAGCTCAGCTTCCCAAGTACTGGGATAATAGGTATGTGCCACTGTGCGTGGCCTCTTTCTTTCTTTTTTTCTTTTTGATAGGTGAACCCATTAACGTCAATGGAACATTAGTTTCTAGAACCGCTTTGTAAGGCACTGTTGGCTACACAAGCGGCACAGGTGTTTCCACAGTTGGTGTCTTGCTATTCCCCAGGATGCCAGCAAAGGCGGGTGTTGCCTGTCCACCCGCCTGCTACCACTAGGAAAGCCCTTGGTAGCAGGAAGTTGTGGTCCACAGCCCCGGCCCTCATCAATCACGCCGGCCCCTCTAAGCCTCCATAGCGGCTCTCCCTGGCCAGTCATAGCCTTCTGTGACCTGGCTCTGGCCTCCTCCCCACAGTTATTTCTCACAGCTTCTCATCACACACCATATGTTCAGCTCCCAGAGAATTGCACGATTTTTGTTCCCTAGTTTCTTCCCACTGTTCCTTTGCCCATGCTTGTCTGCCTAGAATTCCTTGGGGCCTCCTATCTGTACTCTAAAATATCTTGCGTAGACCAACTCTGGGGCCCCCTCCTCCTGATCTTCTCAATTGAAAGCCATCAGCTACAGGGGTTCTCAGCCTTGCTGCACATTAAAACCATCTGGCCAGCTTTTAAAAAGTACCCCGTGCTTGGTCCTCACCCTGGGGAGATTGGACAGAAACTAGGGGAAGGAACTGCGCACGGGTGAGGTGTCAGAGCTCGTCAGGTGGTTCTACTGAGCAGCCAGGTGGGGGAGCCCAGGTGGATAAGATGTTGAGTACTTGGCCTAGTGGTCATTCGTTTCTGCTTAAAGGCAGCATCTTTGGCTGATGACTTCCAACTTGGAGCCATGTATTAGTCATTTTTTCTGTTTCTATGACAAAATCCCCAATGCTGGGTACTTTATAATGCAAAAGAAGTTCATTATCTCAGTTGGGGAGATCTAGTGGTCATTCTATACAAGAGTACAGGATGGCCTCTGCTTGGCTCTGGTCAGGACCTTAGATAAGATGGCACCACCATCTGTGTGTGGTGTCCTGTCCGGGGAGCCAGGGCTAGAGGAGGGGCAGGGCTTGCTCACTCATCCGAGATGTGCAGCCCACCACCCGTGCACACCACAGCAGGCCAACTCTCTTGTCCTGGGTAGGGGAGAGTGTCCATGGGACATTCTGGTGACTGTGCCTTATTTTCAGTCTGGTTGTGAATGGCCTCGGTAACCAAGCTTTTCCATAAGTGCCTTCTCTTAGGAGGCTTACTCTAATTATTTCCTTTCCTGATACTTCATTATCGTAGGTATTAATTCCTTAGATGGGAGTGAGATCCCAATGCACGTTATCTTTACAAAGTTTCCGAGTTATGTTTCCCACAAATCTGGTCATAATTGACTTCCATATGGGAAATCATATTTCCAGAGTGCAGAAACTGGAAATGATTCCTGAGTTTTAGAGAATAGCAAGTAAAGAGTAATTTGAACTTGTTGGGGGAAAAAGTCTGAATTTCCTCTCTCCCTGCCTTCCTGGGGTTCTTGAATATCTTACTTGCGGACTGTATTGAGGAATTTTCAAGAACGGGTAACTGGAATGTTATAGAGGAAGGAAAAGGCTGCTGGTGGGTAATCAGTGCTTGAAGGAGAGAAAAATATGAAAATGAAGCAAAGCAGCCTGCTAGCGCAGCCCCTGCCCTCTCCTGCTTCCCGGGGGCTGTCTTTCTCGTGCCTTCTCTGCTTGGTGGGAAAGAGCTGCAGAAACTTATCTGAACATTGTTCTCTCTGCCTCTTGGCAGCCACGGGTCCCTCGCACCAGGCCAGTCTGAGAGGTGCTGTGCTACTTTCTCAAGGTTTGGGAGTAAATTGAACGGGAAGAGAGTGTCCCGAGAAGTGTCCTGACCGCATCAGTGTACTGTGGAGGGTTTTCAGGAGGATGGTGGTGCTGCATTTATCTTATTTTCAGCAAGGCAAGGTCAGCCAACTGCAGAAGGTGGCTGGCCGTGTTCTCTGAGGACATTATTGGCACTGGAGGACAGTTTTCTTTCTTTCTTTCTTTTTTTGTGGGTCTGGGGATGAAACTCAGGGGCATTCGACCTCCGAGCCACACCCCCTGCCCTATTTTTCTATTTTTTATTCTTTTTTGTTTTCTTCTTTTTTTTTTTTTTTTTTTTTTGGTGGTGGTGGTACCAGGGTTCCTGGAAACCCTTCTATCTCCGGGATACATTCCCAGACCTATTTTATACTTTTTTATTTGGAAACAGGGTCTATTAAGCCAGAGAGGCTGGCTTCGAACCTGCGTGATCCTCCTGTCTCCGCCTCCCAAGCACAGGGATTACAAGCGTGCACCACCACGCCCGGCTATTTTTAAACAGGGTCTCACTAAGTTGCAGAGGGCCTCACTTAGTAAGTAGCTGAAGCTGTCCACCAACCGCGATCCTCAGGTCTCAGCCTCCTGAATGCTGGGATTACAAGAGTGCACCACCACGTCCAGCTGACAGTTCTTCATTGTATGGAACTGTCCCTGGGATTACCGGATGTTTGGCTTCCCTCTTTGCTGTCATTGTGACAAGCAAAAGCACACACATGCATTTCCAGTTGTCCCCAGAGGGACATGATGGCCCCACTTGAGAGCCACCCCCTGGGTTAGCATTAAAACACGTCTTGACATTTGCGAATGTGATAGAATGACCTGAGGTTTATTACTGAGGATGGTTCTGGAATCTCCTTTTCCCAGGTCTGCAGCTAGGGTTCCCACTCCTCTCTGATGAATCTGATTTGGATGTGTTTAAGGGTGGAGAAGGGACTAAGGGCCTGCTGGGGTTCAGTTACTCTCTTGTCAGTCACAGTGAATGGAACCACATTTTGGGCCTGGCTGTTTGACCCAGACACCTGGGACAGTTTGTTTTGGAGCAGATCATTCAAAGAGAGAAAGATGAAGAGGTTGCCACAGAGAGAGTCGAAAGCCCTGGTCAGCTTTCGGCTTCAGCTGCTGAGATATTTTCTCCAGATTCCTTTTCCCTGCAACATGTCCTTTTGGGGGCTGCAGACTCAGCTTGCTGACAGGCATCTTTGAAGACAAAAAGAAAGGCTGCTGGAATACAGAATAACCAGGGAGAGTATCTCAGGTCCATGAAAATTAGATGAACAGATTGCTGGGAATTTTCTGTTAACAGAGAGCAGGCTACTGCTTATTAACCAAAGCAGCAACAGGAGGAGAGGAGGAGGAGAAGAAGAAATAATTAAAGATTAATGGCGGCAAGACTGTAGTGACTTCAGTGTCAGGAGGGCCTAATTTGCCCCGTAGCAAATTTAGCTTTAGGAAACCCCGGGGCTTCCCTTCGTGCCTAAGATTGCTGCCCTCTGCAGGCCAGAAGCGGAAAGGCAGTCTGCTACCCAGCCAGGCCCATCTGGGCTTCACCCTGGGTCACCACCAGTCTGGATCCATTTTCTCCTCTTGCAAGTGGACACTTTCCACTCGCGTTGCTTTCCTCCCTGTCTACCTCCTTCCAGTTTTATAGGGATAAGTGCCCTGGATGGCATTTGGTTTGTTTTGGATTACGTTTTCAAAAGTTATTTTTTAAATTGTTTTACCAGGGAGAGAAAAAGATTTGCCCATAACTCCATGACCTATGTGTTTGCAAATGTAACTGTTACTCATAGTGGTCATCATTTTCAGCAGTGACCAAATATTGTTTTTGAAGAAATTGCCTGTTGTTGTCCAGTCTTTCTGGCACCTGTTTCCTTGGGAGAGAGGGTATTGCCTGTCCTGGGTATGCAGAATGACCTCCTTCCAGGCAGATGCAGGCATCTTGCTTCTGAGACAATGTCTTTAATCTGCCAGCCTTTGTCAGTGAGGGCAACACAATCCTCCTGGGAAAGGTCCACCCCCTCCTCAGCCAGGGATTAGTTACAGCCTTTCTATTCACAGCCCCTCAGCCCCTTGGTTGGATGTCACTGAAAGAAATAGTGAATGAAGACCATTGAAAGGCGAAGGTCATCCAGTAATCGAGTCTGGTATTTTATTTCTAGCCTCAGTACCATCCTAATGTCCTCCCCAGCCAGCCCCGGTGGCACCCGCACTCTCCAAATGTCAGGTAAGTGCTTGGGCTCACAGAACCAACCGTGCTTCGGAAAATCCTTTCTCCGGAAAAGTTCCTTCTCTGCCTAGTTGTGAATTGAAAGAGATGACGCCTAAGGCTGGCATTGCTTGGCAAAGATGAATGATTTGCAAAGCAAAAGAAGCCTTCATGAGTCTTTAAAAGTGAGCTTTTTTTTTTTTAAATCATTCTAACCTCAGGTATTTTGGGTTTGGTTTTCTATCAGAGATATCACTTAAATTTTCTAAGTAACATTTTCCTGTCCTGAGAATTTATAAGTCAAGACTCAGGGATTATTGTTGTATTTTTTTCATTATTATTTTCATCATCACTACTACTAAGGATTTTTGTTTCAAGGATGAGCAAGATTTGCTTTGGTGGCACTGAATCTTTTATCCTTCGACCCAGGGGCCAGTAAACTTTTCCTGAAGAGTCAGTATTTTCACCGGTATTCTGCACTGCCATTGTTGTCTAAAATAGCCACAGGCAATACATAAATAAGAGGGCATGACTGCGCCCCAGTGAAACGTACACGAGCAGACAGCGCGATTTGGCCCGAGGGCTGTCGCCGCCCTGCCGCTGTCCTTCCTGGGTGAGCTGGCGCCTGCTGTGCGGTGTTGATAGTTAGGCTTGGGAGTGTTTTTTTAAGGCCATCTTTGTGAAAGCCTTCAAGATGTGCATTTTAAATTAGTCTTAATTGGTGTTTATGTGTCAAGCTTCTTCAGAAATGTACTGGTGAACTCAGTTTGCATAAAGTTGAGGTGAGCCTGGCCCTTTGAGAGAGCCATGGGGATCCATCCACTAAGAGCAAGGCAAACAAAAGTTTGTTGGGGGATCTTGTAACACAACAGTACAATTTTTTTTTTTTGCTATTATAAACACTTTGATATTTATGTAGTTTTTTTATGTAGTTTTTAAAGGTAAATTAGATTAATGGAGTGATGAGTCTCAGTCTTTCTGCATTTCAAAGGCAGTTTATTTTCCACACATGAGGAATGTTGATAGAAATGCTATTTTTATTAACATTGCTTTTATAAAGTTTTATACCTAGTAGTGCCTTTTTATCATAGTACTCTCTTTCTGAGGTGTGACCTGGCCCAGCTTTTCACAAAGGATTCAACAGTGCCCTTCCAGGTGGTCTTGCTGACTGGCAACCTTAGTTAGCCCCCCCCACCCTGTTGGACATGTAGTTCTCAGCCCCACCCTAGACTTCTCGCACTAGGGTCTCTCGGGTGGGGCCCAGCATCAGGTTCCCCAGAGGTGCTTTATGAAAACGGAGCTCTTTGTCCCACACTTCTGGCAGATGTCACCCAAGACAGTCACCACGCACTTTAGCATGATGAAAGCCCTGCAAAGTCAGGGACCCTGTCCACTCTACTTGACTTTCCCTAGACTGACTTAACCACCTGACACCCTTTGAGGAATGATGACTCAGCCCTAGACTGAGCCTTTTCTCGACTTGGAAGTTGATTGATGATCCCCACTGGAGTTTTAAAAATTCTTAAGTAGGAGACCCATCCATTTCCACGTGTAAGCCCTCCCCGTCCGCTGTTTCTCGTTTTGTGTTTGTGTTGTTTTGCTCTCATTTCTGAATTTTCTCCCATCTCCCCACTAACCATTCCCTCTGCCAACAAAACAGGCCATCCTTTCAGGATGACAGGTCGCACTGGAAAGCATCGCCCAGTGGAGAGGACAGCCTTTTTGATTATGTCCACGCCCAGAACCAGAAGAATGTAGGAGGGACGCACAGTGGGACGTATCGGGATAAACTCATGACTGCACTTTGAGAGACTGAAGCTCTTACTTCCAGTCACCACCGTAGTGCCATTGCATCCCATAAGTGTCTTGGCATCCCGTGGATGTGTTTGTACAAGTGTCCTTAAGGAATAGTTCTGAGAGGTGTTTTTTAGTGACCGTGTAAATATTTGAAGATAACCACGGTAGCTTAGCTAGTCATAATTTACTGTTGACTGCATTTTCAATAAAATGAAGGTAGTTAAAGGCTCAGGAATCATTTCGATATTCTGATTTTGAAACTGGAGTAAAAGTCTATGTTTATCATCTTGCTATATACCTGATATTCTTTATTATTTAATTAATGGGACCAAATAAAACCAAAACCCTTGGGAAGATAGCTCAGCATGTACTGCTGTCGTAGGGATTGAGATGGCTAGGGTCTGGCCTCCACCTCGGTGTCACCTTAGATGGGCTATTTACTTCGGTTGTCCTCATTTCCCTATCCGAAAACAGTGAGTTGGACTACGTGGTCTCCAAGATCCTTCCTGACTCTAGAATTCTTTGATTTATTAAAACTCAGTTTCTTTTAGGCTGAGGACATACATTCAAACTAACTTCTCATAAGGAAAACTCTAGTGTGCCCTTCTGCAACAGAAACTCAACAAAGTATATAACTTATTAGATGTTATACATATATATAAGGAGACTTTGAATTTTTTTTATCTTGAAGCAGTTTAGCCACTTTGAATTTCAGCCTTAGCACTAATCATAAATTGCATAGCATCCATCTTGATAGAATTTGCTGCTCGAGTGTAAGAGTAATTTTTAATGCCTTAATGATTGGTGCTGCTAACTTGCATGATTTCAGAATCCATCATTGTGAATACACACTGTCAGAATTGGGGGCCAGATTTCACTCGAAACTTCACTCCTCTGAAAAGCAGCATGCAGTTGGGGCTCAGCTAGGGCTCAAATGAAAACCTGTAAGGTTTCACGGAGGTCGTGCCAAAGCAACCCGTAGTGTAGGTAGGATGGGCATGGCCCCAGTCTTTTTGTAGAGCTAGAAAACTGTGTGTGGTCTGTAGGGTGAAACTTACACCCAAATATTTATTTTCCCCATTTCAAGTCACGAGTCAAACTTTTTTTTTGTCTTACTAGATAGGTCTGAAATTTTTTTTCATTAGTGTTTTTATGAAATCGGGTAATTATTGTGCCACTTTTATATGTGCAATTATGATTTGGCCCATTTTAAGCCCTTAAAAATGTATTGACATCTTTCAAGATATACTATTGCTAAAATCCGATCATTTTTGCTTCCCACAAAAGTCTATTCAGGAGGAGCATACCTTGCACAGTGGTGCAGACCACCTATCAACTCTCCCTGAGATATTTGTTTACAGGTATATTCCATTTTAGCAGATGTTTTGATCCTCAGTGTGTGTGCTGCATCCAAATAAATGTGTTCTGAATCTTTTCATCTCACTGGTAACATTTTAAAAAAAAATGTGTTTCCAAGGAATAAAGATTTTTCTCCCCACCCCCTTCTTTGACTCCATCTTCATTTCATTGATTCTTGCTTCTGCACAGAAGTCTCGGTTGTGGATGGTCTCGGTGGTGGACAATTGGCTCTTGGGAGTCTGAAGGCGAGCTTTCAGTTAGGTGGCACGGAGCACCATCATCCTGGAAGGAGCCTGCTCTTGGCAAGAGTGGCTCGCTCTTCTTGCTGGCAATGGCTGAGGCATTTCTTCATTGCGGGAAACTCCAGTGAAAGCTGTAGCTCCTCCTCACTGGTGCTGAGCAGATGAGGTGGGGCAGTGAGGTTTGCCTGATGACGGTCCTACGGGGAGGGTGGGTGTTTGTCTTGGCCTTTACTCTTCCTGGCTGGAAGGCACCCGTACCTGTGTCTGTGGACTCCTGGAGATTGGTGTGTGTGGTCCAGTGCCCTCTAATAAATATCTCTACTTAAAGTAACTTGACTGGATTCAGTTGTCTGCAACCAAGAAGTCTAATCAGTGCACATACTTATGATACCCTGCTTGTTAAATGAAGTGTACATCTTGTGTTTCTTAACTTAGTGGCCCTTTCTCTGCTGCATTTGATGGCTTTGTTCTTAACAGCCTCCTCTTCTGCCATGCCGTTAAGTATGGGTGTTTTCCAAGGGTCTTCCTGTGCCCGCTGCCATTCTCACTTACCCCAGACTGTGGAATTCTCTCATTCTGTCACAGCTTCGTAGTGCACCTGACTCTGAAACCATCATCTCCTACTCAGACTACTTTTATAAGCTCTTAGATTGACATTTCAACTTGGACATCCCGTGTACACTTGAAACTCCGCATGTCAAAAATCAAATATATCACCTCTTACCACTACGCCTAAACTCCACAACTTTTCTTCCACCTGAATTCTCTCTTTTCCCCAAAGTAAGAACTTATGCCTCATTCACAACTCCTCTCCTCTGGCCGCCCATGTCTAGGCGTTCCACAGGTAGGTTCAACTGCGCCTCCTCCGTACTTGTATTTAGCCCTTCCCCTTTCTGCATCCTCGCACTGATCTTGCAGAAGTATCCTTCCTTTTTCTGAGAGATGTCCTTGCTGATCTTTCTGACTCCTGACAAGCTCCTTCTTCTTAGAGTCACTACAGTGATCTTCCTAAGTCACCTGAAGGTGCCATCATCTACCAGGGCTCTCCCTCGCCCCCTCACCCATAGGGTGAAGTCCAAGCCTCTCTCTCAGGCCCTCCCTGTGCTGTATCTGTCCTGTGCTCCAGCATATCCCCCTCCACAGTGCTCATCTAAAACCCTACCATACCAAACGCTTCTGTTCCCGGCAAACGCCACACCCTGCTGTTACTCACAGCTGTACCTCTGCAAATGCCGTGCCTTCTACCTAGACTCCTGTCAGTCTCACCCCTCCCCAACTCCTGCGCATCTTGACATCTCATCTTCTCTGGGGACTCTCGTGAAGGCCCCCACCTCTGCAAACTGGGTTAATTTCTCTGTTCTGTGTTCCGCTACCACCTCCTCCTCCCGCCTCCAGGTACGGCAACATTGTACTCACAGCTTGGTATTAACACAGCCTCTTTTGTTCATCTCGCCCCGGAGCCTGTACACTCCTTAAGTACCCTGAGTACAAGCTCCGTTCCCCAGTGCCTGAGTGATAGCAGGTGCTCAATGAAGGTCTACTTGGCAAATGGATTGTGCTGCATTCATTCTAAAGAAAATATCTAACCAGGTAACTGGCAATGATACCTCATCTCTGGGGCGGTCCAAAGGTAATCTGAACAACCTTATCCACCGTGGTGGGATCACATCTTGAATAAGAAGAACATGGGACGCCATGTTTTTCTGGATTCAGCCTCATCATCTGAATCATCTGAATCTCATCATCAATGAGTCTTACTGTGTTCTCAGTTGAGGCGACAACAGTCTAATGTTGAGCAGGGCAGAGGACAGCCCAGTCGTGTGACGTTGGAAACTCCACTGGGTTGACACTGATCCACAGAGGTATGTCACTTCACCTGATCTCCCTGACCACTCTGCAAGGTGGGTGATATCCTGTCGTTCCAGATGTGGAAGCTCAGGCGTAGGGGTTAGCCATGCAGTACATACATGTCACACAGCTGGTAAGTAGTGAGAAATCTGGCTCCAAAGCCAGCTCTTGGCATCTGGGTTCTCAGGCCTCCCCACCAACCATCCCATCATCATCACACTGAAGAGCACTCTTTCCACTACCATACCACCACCACCAGGGGTCTAGTAACCATCCAACCCCCCCCCCCACACACACACACATCCCCACCACACCCAGGCACTCACCAGTGGCTAGGGATCTTGTCCATCAACAGTAATCCAATAACCCTGGCTCCCCCATCGTGCGCTCTCTAGTGTTCTAACCACCATCCTCACACCTCATCAACTGACAATGGAGGAATTCATTCAAAGCAGTCCCATTATTTGTTCTTAGACATTCCTTATTTGAGATGCTCTGCTCCTTCCCAAGAATTCATAAAATAATAGATGCTTCCAGAGCATTACCTGTCACAAACTCAAGCTCACTGTCCCACAACTAATGGAATTAACTTTTTACACTCCCGATGCTCATATCCGTAACTGTTCTTCTATCATCCGTCCTTGCTTCTGCACTCCCTTGGAACATCTGACAGTGAGTTGACAGCATCACTGGGTGATGTAACTCACGAGGGTCTGACGTCTTGAAAGCAGGCCGGGTAAATAACCTTGCCCTTCAAAACCCTCTTGTCTGTTTGGTTGCTTGCTTTTCCGTTTTCACAAAATGGTCCTCTTCAACAGCAGAGATGGAATAAGGATAGTCAAGAGTTCCCTTTGTCTTTCTTGCCTGTTAATATCGCACGGCCCTTTTGGGTCACTGACTCCAGCCGCCTGGGTCTGGCTCCAAACGAGTGGAGGAGCCTTTTTGTTGCCCTTGAGTTTGCAGCTTTTGACTAGTCCTTTAGGAGCTGAGCTCATCAAAGAACTCCTTAGGTGGCCATATTGATCCCTTTGGATCAATATTTCTCAAACTGAGCTCTAAGTCAATTCCCAAACTGACCAAGTCTTCCAAATGTTCCAGGTAAATACCCTAAATCGGCCTAGAATAAAAGCTTCCTCCATCTCACAACAGGAGGCCACAGGCAAATGCAGGGGCAAGGTATAGGGGGCAGAGAGAAAAAAAAGCAGACTACTGTTAAAAGGAAATTCCCTTCTTAGTGTAGGAAAACTGGCACATTTTAGGAAGCTCTAGGGGTCTCTAAAAGGCAAACGTGAAATTGACATTCAGCTGAACCTCAGCAAAAGAAATCGATCATTGTGCAAATAGACCCGCTTCCCTTCAAATTAGGGAGCCAGTCGATGGCATAGGTGGCTTATTAGATGTGGATTGCTGGGTCCTTGAGTGTTTGGGAGTTAGACCTAAGAGTCTTCATTTTAACAATTACCCCAAAGGAGCCAGCTGGAGGCAGGCGGGGGCAGAACCTCGCATGGGAAAATTGTAGCATCTTACCTGGTTCTGTCGGCTTTTCTTTTAATTTCCGTTAGAGGCAAACTTTATCAGTAGGCATAATGTTAAATAGATTGATACTTCATTTATTGGTGGTACTGAGGATTGGACCCAGGGGCATTTTCCCTCCAAGCTATACCCCCAGTCAGCCCTATTATATTTTGATTTGGAAACAGGATCTCGCTAGGTTGATGAGAGTCTCACTGCTTGCTGAGACTGTCCTCAGACCTGCAATCCTCCTGTTTCAGCCTCCCAAATACCAGGATTGCAGGCATGTGACACTACGCCCGGCTGGATACTTTTATAATTAGCAAAATCCAAAGTAGTAGATTTGGAGTCTCGTGGTTCACATCCCAGCTTTGCCAGTGACTATTCATGTGATCTTTGGCTGATTTTTCTTGTCTCATTTTCCTCATCCCCAAGGGAAATCTAACAATATCTCACTGTTTGGAGAATTAACTGGCATGATGTCTGTAAGGTGCTTTGCACCATGTTTGATGTGAGCTGGTAGCAATTTTTAGCAGGTTTTGAGATGTAAGGCTTCAGGACAGAAACAGGCCAAGGAGAGTCAAAGTCTAGCTCAAGAAATGGTATCTCTCACGGGTTGATGGGTAGAGATGTGTAGTCTAAGTTTAGCAATGGAGAAGGGCGCGTGGTTCCAAAGGAAAGGTCAGGTGGAAGAGGGCTAACACCCTACACAAAGACGTGGCTCTTTGAAACTGACGAGCTAAGAGCAGAAACACCATGGGGCTCTTTTGAGAGGGAATAAAAAAAGAAATGATATTTCTGTCTGTGAATCCTAGGCAATACCTGGCCGGGAGCAATGTGGACAATGCTTCCACATTGTGGAAGCCCTGGCGCAGGGTGAGGAGTTGGTGAGGCTGCTGAGCTCTCCTAGTACAGTTGGGACTCAGAAATTTGGGGAATCGAAACAGAATGTCTGCTCAGCTCCCAATTTATCTGCTTTGGGATTTCATCTCAGACAAAGCAGGGGAAGCTTTGACCTCTTAGGAGACTGAGTAGAAAGTGAATAATAGAGAACCATTGTCTCTTTTTATTTCTATTTTTTGTTTGTTTATTTATTTATTTATTTATTTTTGTGGTACTGGGGATGGAACCCAGGGGCATTCTACCTCCGAGCTATATCCCCAGCCCTAGTTTTTATTCTTTATTTTGAAACAGGGTCTCACTGAGTTGCAAAGGGCCTCGCTAAATAGCTGAGGCTGTCCGCGAACCACGATCCTCCTGTCTCAGCCTCCCAAATGCTGGGATTACAAGCATGCGCCACCATGCCCGGCTCGTCTCTTTCTTTTTAAAAATAGGTAATACCGATGGGTAAAAATTCAAACAAAAAATGTCCAAGTTGTTTCTTTCCCGCTTTGTTCTCAATTTCCGTGTTTACCCCAGAGGCAAACATTGGTAGTATTTCTTCTTGTTAATCTCAAGCTGTTTTATGTATAAACAAGTACATATATTTATTTAACCAATCAATATGGAGAGGTGTGAGCTGCATCAACTCCCTATGATCACAGTTTTCTTCCATTCTTGTGCACTCGAACACATAAATCCGTAGAATAAATTCCTCAGAAGTAGACTCGCTGGGTCAGAAGACCTGTCTAATGTGGATGCCTCCTTGTGAAATTTCCTTCTAAAGCTTTTCTGCCTGTTGATGCCCCATGTACATACCTATGATTATCACTGCCTCCATGACCTCAGAGGAAGCCTTTGCTAACTTTTTAAGATTTTTGTCAGTCTGGTTGATAAGAGCCAAAATTTGTGTTTTAATTTTATTTTTCCAATGAGCAAGGTTGCATACCTTTCCATCTTGGTCAATGTCATTTTATTATTTTTCTGTTATTGGAACCCTTGTGCTTGAGCTGTAGGGTGTGTGTGTGTGTGTGTGTGTGTGTGTGTGTGTGTGTGTGAGGGGGGGGCGGGGGAGGGAGGGGGAGAGAGAGAGAAAGAGAGAGAGGCGGGGGGGGGGAGAGGAGAGAGAGACAGACAGACAGACAGACAGACCGACCCTAGGGATTGAACCCAGGGGTGTTCATTCTACCTCTGAGCTACACCCGCAGCCCTTTTTTATTTTTTCATTTTAAACAGAGTCTCGTTCATTTGCTGAGACTGGTCTTGAACTGGTGATCCTCCTGTCTCAGCCTCCCAAGTACTGGGACTACTGGCACATGCCACCACATTGGGTAAGCTGTGCTCTTTAATAAAGACTGGGCTGCTGAAGTACGATTAACCGTGTCATCTTGGCATTTATGATGGCGAGGAAAGGGAAGGTCAGGAGGAGTTGGTCTTTATCCGACCCTGTGAAAGCACATTTCCAAGAGTTCAGTTAGCAGTCAGCATGATACCACCCTGAGAGCTGAGAAGGGAATAGAAACAACATAAAAATAGCAGAGGCAATGCAGTTGATTTCTAATGCCTGGGTTTCTTTCCTGTTTGGGAGTGTATTGAAAACTTTCCACTCAGGCTACCTGAATGCCCACGCAGACATTGTGAATTTCCCTGGTGCATTTGACCAAGGAAGGATGGATTTGCTTTTAGTTACAATTAAATTTCTAACGTATTCCACCCTAAATCATAGCCACGTCCCAAGTCTCGTCGGTGGTTTCAGTGGAGGAAAGCCTACAGAATTTAAAATACCAAAACCGTTGCAGTCTAGGCAATCCACTAAAACGGGTTGGAATAATTAGAGGAACATCCCCGCGGGCTCACGTTATGAGAAACCCGCAGAAACCTACCTAATCAAGCTTTGCCGAATGGCGAATGGTTTAAACATCCACTTTCTGCAGCTGAGACCTCAGAAGCTAGAAGTGTTGCTATGCTAACAACCCAGCCAGCCTCATTTCCTGGTTGAATAATAGACATCGTACCTATATTAAAGGCAATTAAGCCAAGCCCTTAAAATTCAGCCCCAGCATCTGGCCTCAGACACTAAGGCTGTTTATTATATAACAGGAGCTTCTGGGAAGCCTGCAAGAACTGGGGAGCAAAAAGGAGCATCTGAGCTTTTCAAGTACTAATGGATGGCAAAATAGATTAATCCCTATTTGTGTCACCTTAGAAACATGAGTACCCAGTTTTCAGCTCTGGCTCTGGCTCCCTCTGGTCGTGTGTGTAACTACAACTTCTGGAACCTTTCCTTACCAGGTTATGCATTTTATACATCGAACCTGCACTCTAGTTTGGAATAAGTAATGTTTTATTTCATGCATTTGGCGAATTGGGAGGTGTCTGGGGAGCAGAGGAGATGCACATCCTGCTCACGCTTGAGTCTTCCTAAGCTCGGGGTGCAGAGGATGGCCAAGTGGCTGCTCAGCCAGTAGTTGACAGCCCAGGGGCCACCTTTCACAACGGTGATTATTTTGTCTTGCCATTCCTTGAAGGCCCCTTGTAATCCTGTGTGGGGATGCACTGGAGCAGCCATTAGTGACTAGTCTGCTCTTACTTTTGTCTTTCTGAAAGAAAGGAAACGAGTCTTCATTTAAAGCAGAGTGGAGTAGGAGCCAGGCGTGGTGGCGCATGCTTGTAATCCCAGCATTCAGGAGGCTGAGACCGGAGGATCGTGGTTCAGCTACTTAGAGAGGCTCTCTGCAGCTTAGCAAGACCCTGTTTCAAAATAAAGAATAAAAACTAGGGCAGGGGGTATAGCTCAGATGTCAAATGCCCCTGGGTTCTATCCACAGACCCGCAAAAAAAAAAAAAAAAAGTAAAGTAAAAATAAAGCAGAGTGGAGTGGTTAGACAGAATTGAGAGGCAAAAAAATAAATAAATAAGTAAATAAACAAAAATCGTAAGAAACCAAGAAGGGAAAGAGCACTGTTGGACTTATTGGACGTGAGTGCTAGAAACCAGGTGTGGTGGCACACGCCGATAATCCCAGCACTTGGGAGGCCGAAACAGGTGGATGACAGGTTTGAAGCCAGCCTCAGCAGTTCAGTGAGGCTCTCAGCAACCAGTGAGGCCCTGTTTCCAAATAAAAAACAAAATACGGCTGGGGGTATAGCTCGGAGGTAGAATATCCTTGGGTTCAAACCCAATACCAAAAAGAAGAGAGTAAATGTTTGAAAGAAAAACAACTCTATTTGTATCCATTGTGCTTTTGGTTTTTCAACACAAGAAAAAGATTGAACAGACTTAGTCGTGAGCCCCTGAAGGAAAAATGAACTTTGGAACTACGAATCCTCTGGACTCAGATCCTACACTTGACTTGAAATTTCTAACAACCAAGGTCTCACCCAAAAGTCACGGAGAGCCCTTCCCCGCAGCTTTGTGACCCGCACGCGTGGACACACGGACTCAGGGAGAGGCACGCAGTGAGAAAGGCATCGGAAAGCTTGGCAAGAACCACATCAAGACAAAGTGGGATTCCTGGTAGAAAAAATTCAAGACTTGCACACTTGCTCTAGCCATTCACTGAAATCATTTGATAGCATTTATGCTGAAGAAAAACTTCAGACCCGAAGATGAAGACACAGACACTTCATGCAGGACATAGACCCAGTGCCGTGGCATTTTAAAGGCTGTCCTCAGCTGGTTGTGGTGTTGGACAACTGCGATCTTGGCACGTGGGAGGCTGAGGCGAGGATTGTAGGTTCAAGGCTAGCCTTGGCAATTTAGCGAAACCTACAGCCATTTAGTAAGACCCCAAAACGTTTGGAAGTGTATCTCAGACATAGATTGTCCCTGGGTTCAACCCCCGGTACAAAAAAAAAAAAAAAAAAAAAAAAAGAGCTGTCCTCCCTAAGATGTAGAATATTTTACTCAAAGTTTGCAAAGACTAAAGTAGTTAGGAACAAATGCGTGACCAGAGTGAACCTTTTATGAACAGATAACTTGATGATAACATAGGAAAATTAAACTAATGGACTAAAACTAATTCATTGCACAGATATTTCCTATACCTCTATGCTGTATGAAGTACTGGTATGTTAGAAAAGATGCCTTCTTCTGGGCGTGGTGGCGCACGTTTGTAATCCCAGCATTTAGGAGGCTGAGATGGGAGGATCGTGGTTCGCGACCAGCCTCAGCTACTTACGCCCTTTGCAACTCAGACCCTGTTTCAAAATAAAGACTGAAAAACAGGGCTGGGGATGTAGCTTGGAGGTAGAATGCTCCTGGGTTCCACCCCCAGTACAGCAAAATGCAAGGAAGGAAGGAAGGAAGGAGGGAGGGAAAGAGGAAGGAAGGAAGAAGAAGGAAAAGAAAAGAAAGAAGAAAAGATGCCTTCTTGGCTCTATGTAGCTAGTAAGCTAATCAAGATGAGAGCTACCTACCTAGTGTGGAGTTGCAGGTCACCTGTACTGACAAAGAATTAACTTGGAAAGTTTATTAAAAGAAAAACAGCTGAGTGTGGTGGCACATGCTTGTAATCCCAGTCCTTGGGAGGCTGAAACAGGAGGATTGCAGGTTTATGGCCAGCATCAGCTATTTAGTGATGCACTCTGCAATTTAGAGAGACCCTGTTTTAAAATAATTAAAAATAGAGCTGGGGCATAAATTGAAGGTAGAATGCCCTTGCATTCCAATCCCAGTTCTGCAAAAAAGAAAAAAAAGAAAGAAATACAATTCGTGCCAGGTGTGGTGGTACACATCTGTAATGCCAGTATTTGGGAGGCTGAAACAGGAGGATCACAGGTTTGAGGTCAGCCTTAGCTCAGAGAATGTTTTTGGGTTCAATCCTGGTATCATACCCCCAAAAAAAGAGGAAAGAAAGAAAAAAGAAATACAATTTGGGTAAGTTTTCTTCTACCAGTTGATAGTCTTTATAAAGGAATCTAACCCATGTCCAGAAAAATGGTTGGTTTTGGTTTTTTTGGTTTTTTTTTTTTTGGCAATGAGAATTGAACCCAGGTCCTCCTGCATGCTAAACACACACGTACAAAAAATGCAGTTATGACCTTTTCAGACAAGAGAAAAATGTGGTATAATCATGTTTCCCTCTAGTCTTTTTAAAGAAAACTGCTATGTTGCTGTAAGACATCATCCCTAATTAACAGACCTAACATTCATAATGTGTCACGTTTCTAAAATGTTGATACAATTTTCTTCTCAAACCTATTAGGAGAAAAAGTGCAGGTTTTCAAATATATATGCCAAAGAGGATGCTTATGCAGAATTCAGTAAGAACGAGTAACAGCGTACGGGTCTGTGTCCTCTCTCCTAAATTAAAAGTGACGTATGTCTGGGAAGCAGGCTGAGTCAAGGCAGCTCCTGCCATCTTCCAGTCTGATGAGGTGGGAATGAGATGATTTCATTATTTCCTGCTGTAGTTCCTGGCATATAAACGCTCAATAATTGTCCAAAAGTGCAGTGTCTGGAAGCCAGATAAGCGAGGTCAGTGACCCCGGGTCACAGTCAAGCTGCAGCCAAGCCAAAGCTCAGTGCGGGTCCTCAGACTCCTTCCCCCATCACCCCCAGGGCAAGGCAGCACCACTGGGCCCCCCCAGAGAGCACAGCCTCTCCAGTCAAGTGGCATACATTCTTTTTTTTTTTTTTAATGGTTATACTGTTTTTATTTTTTAATGGTTAACCCCAAAACATTCTCCGGTTTAATGGTTATAATGGGTTGAACCTGCCTCTGAGCTACACCACCCCCCACCCTTTTTTTTTTTTTAACAGGGTCTCACTGAGTTTCAGAGGCTGGCCTTGAACCTGTGATCCTTTGGCCTCAGCCTTCCAAGTACTAGGATTACAGGCGTTAAATCACCAGGCCTGGCTGGGCGTGGTGACACACACGCTTGTAATCCCCTCGCTTGGGAGGCATAGACAGGAGGATCGCACAGGTTCGAAGCCAGCCCCGCTGGCTTAAGAGACCCTGTTTCCAAATAAAAAAATATAAAATAGGCCTGGGAGTGTAGCCTGGAGGTAGAAGGGCTTCCAGGAACCCCAGTACCACAAAAAAAAAAAAATCACCAGGCCTGGCAAATTGCCTATGTTCACATCCCAGTTCTGCCACACGCTAGCTGGGTGACTCTGGTAAAGTTAGTCTGTGCCAGTTTCCTCATCTATAAAATAATAATAACTGTCCTCTCTTCAAAAGGTTGTTGGAGATTAATGGCAGAGGGCTGAGCCCTCAAACATGTTAGTTTTGGGATCTTCCATTGTGAAGTTTGTTTTGTTTTACTTATTTATTTTATTATTATTATTATTATTATTATTATTATTACTAATTTTGGTGCTACTGGTGATGGAACCCTTCTACCTCTGGGCTACACTCCCAGACCTGTATTTTATATTTTATTTGGAAACAGGCTCTCTTAAGCCAGCAAGGTTGGCTTCGAACCTGCGTGATCCTCCTGTCTCTGCTTCCCAAGCATGGAGATTACAAGCGTGCGCCACCACACCCGGCCCATTGTGAGCTTTTAAAGAACATGATTCATGCCCTGGAGTTTGGTCAGGAGTGTGATTCTAGCTGTTGCTATCTTATAAAAATACACTTCTTAGCCGGGGTGGTGGTGCATGCCTGTCATCCCAGTACTTGGGAGGCTGAGACATGAGGATTGCAATTAGCGGACAGCCTCAGCAACTTAGTGAGGCCCTCAGCAATTTAGCAAGATCCTCCTTCAAAATGAAAAAAATAAAATAGGGCTAGGAGTGTAGCTTAGAGGTAGAATGCCCCTGGGTTCCATCCCTAGTAGCCAAACGACAACAAGGACACCGTTCTTAAATGGATTCTGCTGGATCCCAACTGAATAGGTGATCCAGGAATGAACGAATGTGGACTGCTGGTGGTTCCCGCCAACTTTTTCAGGACCTTGATCCACACGGAAAGTGATCTGCCTGTATAGCACGTGGGGCCAAGCGGACAGGGCAGCTCAGGGGGCCCCCAGGTCCTCTCAGTTGCCCTGAGGACCAGGAGAGTAAGTGGTTCCACACACTTGCGATCCTGACACCCTCAACTGTGATGCTCTCCTGAGACATTTGTCAGCTTCGTCCTCCTGCCTTAGTTCTGATGAGGCTTATGGGATTGTCCCCACATAGGCTTAAAGCAAAACAGGGACCCAGGCTTCTCCTCTGGAGTGTTTGGGAGACACCCGAGCTACCCAGGTGCTACTCTGTGCACTGCATGGACGATGGACAAGAGATCCAGCAACTGCCTCCAGGCCCCGCCACGGAGTGACGACACGTGGCATGAGGAGGTGAGAGAGAACCATGGCGGGCACCCTGAGCCCTCCTGACCAGCAGCCGGGGACTGGACAGAGGACGCCCACTGTGTTTACCTAAGAGACAGGCATCAAGCTGGGACAATACCTGCGGGGACTTCTGGGCCACCCAGATGTTGGCATTCTGTCAAAAGCAGAGTATCTCTCAACCTGCCTGGCTGGGGGTTTGGTTGCGGGTTCTGAAGGACTGTAGGAATTGCTGTTGATTCTGGTCAGCGAGGAAGACTAAGAGGTGCGGAAGTGACAAGATCCCTGGAAGATGATGCTGACTTCTCGGAATCATTAGTAGAAAATGGGTGGCGTTCAGGGTAGAACTGAGCCCAATTTTTAAAATTTTTTTGGTGGTACTGGGGTTCCTGGAAGCCCTTCTACCTCCGGGCTACACTCCCAGACCTAGTTTTACATTTTTATTTGGAAACAGGGTCTCCTAAGCCAGCGCGCGTGCGTGGCTAGCTTCGAACCTGCGCGATCCTCCTGTCTCTGCCTCCCAAGCACAGGGATTACAAGCGTGCACCACCACACTCGGCTGAGCCCAGTTTTTTATTTTTTATTTTGAAACAGTGTCTACATTGCGGAGGGCCTCAGTAAGTAGCTGAGGTTGGCTGCGAATCTGAAATCTTTCTGTCTCAGTTTCCCAAGTACTCAGATTACAAGTTTGTGCCCCATGCCCAGCTCCTGCAGTCTAATCTTTAGAAAATCAGATTTTAAGCTTGGCAGGGTGGCATACACCTGCAATCTCTCAGCTTGGGGGCTGAGACAGAGGAACACAGGTCCAGGTCCGCCTTGGCAACTTAGGTAAGATCTTCAGCAACTGAGACCCTGTTATAAAATAAAATAAAATAAAATAAAGGGCTTGGGGTGTAGCTTGGAGGTAGAATGTCCCTAGGTTCAATACCCAGTACCATGAAGAAAAGGAGGGAAGGGGAAGGGAGGGAGGAAGGGAGGAGAGAAGAGAAAAGGAATCAGATTTCAAAATGTCAAAGAAGGCTGGACGTGGTGGCGCACACTGTAATCCCAGCACTTGGGAGGCTGAGACAGGAGGATCACACAGGTTCGAAGCCAGCCTCGGCTATTTAGTGAGGCTTTTAGCAACTTAGTGAGACCCTATTTCCAAATAAATTATAAAATAGGGCTGGGGATGTAGCCTGGAGGTAGAAAGCCCCTGGGTTCCACCCCCCACTGTACTACAAAAAAAAATGTAAAAAAAAGATATACTTAAAAAAGGAATATTTTCCACATGGGCTATGAATATAGATAGCATCGATACTCTGAAAGAGAGAGACTTTCAGGAACCTCTCAGAAAAGCCCACAATCTTAAAAAGTATTTAAAAGACAGAGAAGTGGCACATACTGTCAAAAACAAAGGAACACGAACCGCACGCAGAGGTGCACCCCTGTAATTCCAGCAACCCTGGAGGCTAAGGCAAGAAGGCCATAAATTCAAGGCCAGCCTGGGCAACTCAGCGAGACCGTCTCAAAATAAAAAATAAAGGCCTGGGGGTGAAGCTTCACTGTAGAGTACCCCTGGATTCCATCCCCAGCATCAAAAAAACCAAAACAATAAATACAATAAATAAATAAAACCCACAAACAGGCACAGAACTTTTTGCAAAGAACGTTAACATGTCCCAGAGGCACACTTTGGGGCAAGCAGATGAACAGTGTAATTAGCAGTCATTCTTGGAGGATGACGTGAGAAATGGACAGAGCTGAGCTACTCAATGGTTTTCTCTCTTTTTCAATATGGAAGATACTGCTAGAAAGAAGAGAACGGAAGTCAAGGATAAGAGAAGAGTCAGGCAATATTGCGCTGCATCACGGTTGGTTCGGGTCTGCAGGCTTGGAGCATTGCTTACCCCAGTACTGAGGCACTCGGCCCTTGTCACTGCAGACTCGGTGTCTGATGCCCTTTGAAGAGCCCTGTAGTCCTGGGGAAGTGCTAGATGAGCGTGGAGGTGTCATAGGGTTTCTTAGAAAATGAATTTCAAGTGCTGGACCCATAGCTGAATGGTGTTAGGATCATCAGCGGACAGTGTTTTTTAAGCACCTAGGAAAGGAAGTCCTATTCACCCAGGAGCAACACTGATCCGCCCAGGATACTTTGAGCTAAGAGCAGAGGGTTGTCTAACTCAGGAGATGGAGCTTGTCAGGAACGGCACTTAATGTTGAAAGACTGAGCAACCCATGGACTGAAACACCAAGACAAGGCTGACTGCTGCTAACTCAGTATCGTCTTGGAGACCCCACCAAAGCAGCCAGCTAAGGAAATAAGGAATGAACAGTGGGAAGGAAGAAGAAGTCTCATGTGACTATCTTCTCAAAATCCAACTGAATTCTAACCGATACGGGTTCAACAAAGTGGCAGGAAGCAGAAATATCCTAGTCGGGCATGGTGGAGTACACCTGTAATCCCATTACTTGGAAGGCTGAGACAAAAGACCAAAGTTCAAGGGCATTGCATGGTAATTTTTTAAATTTCTTAAATTATTTATGTATGTATGTATGGTGGTACCAGGGATGGAACCCAGGGGCATTCTACCTCCAAGTGACACCCCCAGCTCTATTTTTTTTTGTCTTTTTTTTTTTTTTTTTTAGTGGTACTGGGGTTCCTGGAAACCCTTCTACCTCTGGGCTACACTCCCAGACCTATTTTTTTTTTTTTAAACAGGGTCTCAAGGCTGGCTTCAAACCTGCACAATCCTCCTGTCTCTGCCTCCCAAGCCCGGGGATTACAAGCATGCGCCACCACACTAGCCTATTCTTTCTATTTTTGAAACAGGGTTTCACTCAGTTGCGAAGGGCCTTGTTTAGTAGCCAAGGTTGTCTGTGAAACACGATCCTCCTGTCTCAGCCTCCCGAATGCTGGGATTACAAGCATGCACCACCACACCTGGCTATTGCATGGTAATTTAGTGAGACTCTTTTTCAAAATAAAAAAATAAAAAGGGCTGGGGTATAGCTCAGTGGTAGAGGCTCTTGAATTCAGTCTCCAGGACTACAAAAATAAAAAGCCCAAAGTCAGTACCTTTGTGGTTGGAAACCACAAGAAAAATAGGGGAAATGTAATAATTAATGATATCTCATTTTCAGTTGTGTCAAAACTGGAAAAAAAATACCTAGGAAAGAAGCTAATTTAATTTGTATCCTGATGAAAAAGTTTAAAATTCTGACTGAAGGACATTTTAAAAGATATGAGATGGGGAGAACTACCATGTTCTTATGAGTACATTCTTTCAAATTAATCCTTAATGTTTAATTCTCCAGATCATAATTCCAGTGGGATTTTCTTGGTAGTAATTTGTTTTCTAAACCAATCTAGAAGACCAAGTACATGATAACAACCCAGAAGGGAAACTCAAAAGATAAAGAATAATGTGGAAATGGGAATAATAAGGACTTGTAAAATCACATGTAATAACATATTTTCAAACAAAAGTAATTAAGACAACCTCACACTGGTTTAGCAGTAGAGAAGTAAGCTCAGCGTGGTGATGCAGGCCTGTCACTCCAGTACTTGGGAGGCTGAGACAGTAGGATTGCAGGTTTGAGGCCAGCCTCAGCAATGTAGTGAGACCCTCAGCAACTTAGCAAGACCCCATTTCAAAATTAAAAAAGAGGGCTGGGAGTGTAGCTCAGAGGTACAGTGCTCTTGGGCTCAACCCTGGTACAAAAAACAAAAACCAAAAACAAACAAGCAGTAGATATGTCGACTATTAAGAGTGTGGAGAATCCAGAAACAGGCGGGTTTGCATTGTATATCAGTCATGGGAAATCAGGAACACCGAAACTACCCCAGGCATTTCTTGACAGAGAATTTCATACAGGGAATTGGTTATGTAAGGGATGAAAGAAGCGAGAAACCAGAACCTGCTTGCCACTCCTGGGCTTGAGTGACCGAGACAGGTGACTGTCCCAGCACCCAGGGCCGAGGCCACGGGAAGCCGGTCTCAGGGAGCTGGGGGCACAGAGGGCCTGCAGCTGCTGCTGGGAGCCTGAGGCACAGGGATGTGGGGAGAAACACCCTGGCTTGTGTCGTTTCCCACACTCCTGTCTCCCTTGGTGACTCCATAGCCAGTCCTACAGAAGCCAGGACTGGAAGCCTGGGAAGTGAAGTTCCTCAGAGGCAGAACAGGCAGGGGGAGAGGAGGGACCGGGTCTGTGCGCATCAGAGAAGCAACAAGCACAGTGAAGACGACATTTCAAGTTCATGGAGCAAGGTCGAATTATTCCTTTAGGGATGTTTGAAACACTTGGTTGTTTATTTCAGTAAAAAAGTTAGAACTGAACCGGCTATGGTGGCATACACTTGTAATTCCAGTACTTGGGAGGCTGAAACAGGAGGATCATAGGTATGCGGACAGCCTCAGCAAGTAATGAGACTTTCATCAAACTACCAAGACTCTGTAAACACACACACACACACACACACACACACACACACACACACACAAATACACACACACACACGAGGGCTGGGGGTGTAGCTCAGAGTTAGAATGCACCTGGGTTCGTCCTCAGTAACACACACACACACACACACACACACACACATGTTGTATATCTCACAATAGACATTAAATTCCTAATGGCTTCATAACTTATTGAATGTAAAAAACAAAATGATAACAACAGGAAGCTCATGTTTATGCCCATATTGAGCCACAGAAAGTCTCTTAGCCAACTAGTATGCACTGTCTGTTCCAGGCTTCAGCACCTGGGAGCCCTTGGGTATGATGCCCCGTGCAGCCCTGCCCCAGCCCTCTCCTCCTCACCCTCAGGTATCTCCTGCTCAAGCATCCCTACCCAGGAAGGCTCCCCTGCTTCCCCTCATCAGAGCAGCAGGGAGCTCCTTGAGGGCAAAGACAAGGTCCTACTTGCTTCTACCCTCGTGCCGGGCACAGCGCCAGGCACGAGAACTGGCGCTGGCATGTTTATCCAGCGCGCTGAGACGTCATTCTGTTTTCAGCCTGGCCAGCGTTAGCTGAGCACATGCTGTGTGCGTAGCACTTTTCTTATAGTGGAGGACACAAATGCATGCCACGTGACCGTCTGCCTGCAGAGCTCGCCCTATGGCTGTGAAGATGAGATGTGTACGCCAGAATGGGGGTTCCGAGGAGGCTTTGGATTTTCCTGATGCGTGCATTACAGAGAAGCCATAAATAGAAGCCGAAACAGATGGGACGATGCAGCAGATGGGCAGCTCTTGGGGCAGCAAGGGGAGAGGCAGAGGCCTGGATCATGTCCCAGGCCCAGCCAGTGACCAGCTGTCTGACCTACTCACCTCACTCCTACAGTGAAGCCGTGTGTAAAAGGAGGAGGGTGGACTCTGTGGCGACTCTCAGACCTGGCCACAGGCTGGATTTAGAGACAGATGACTATGGGATTGGCCTGGATAAGGCCTGAGCATTGACATTGTTCAGTCTGGCCTGGTGAGTTTTTAAAATCGACTACAGTAAGGTACATATTACATGCCACACAATTCTCCAGTTTAAATTGTACAATCACAGAGTTTCAAAGTTGTGCAACTGTGATTGCAATCTAATTTTGGAATTTTTTCTTCTAAAAGAAACTCGATACCATCAATGGTCACTCACTCCTCACCTCCTCCCATCCTACCCAGTTCCAGGTAACCACAAATCTACTCTCTACCTCCATAGCTTTGCCTATTCTAAACACTTCACAGAAATAGAATCATTCGACATGTGGCCTTTTTGTCTCTGGCTTCTTCCATGCAGCATAATGTTTTCAAAGTTCATTCCTATCATAACAGGAATAGATAATTCATTCCTTTTCATGGCTAGATAGTTTTCCATTGTATGGATATACCATAGTTTTCTTATCCATTTATCAGATGATGAACATGTGGGTGGTTTCTACCTTTTGGCAGTTATGAGTAATGATGCTATGAACATTCATGTACAAATTTTTGCATGGAGATATTTTTATTTCTTTTGGGTGTATATCTAGGAATGGGATTGGGGGTCATAAGGCCACTGTTTAGATATTTGGGGATTCCAGGCTGTTTTCCAAAACAGCTGCACTATTTTGCATTTCCTCCAGTATTAAAATCCTCTAGTAATTTTAACGCTCATCCATAGTTTAAAACCATCAAACTGGAACTGGTGGATATTCAGGGAGATCCATTTCTAATATTCTGATTTCATTTATTTGTTTGTTTGTTTGTTTGTTTGATACTGGAAATTGACCCAGAGGCATTTTACCTCTGAGTTGCACCCCTAACCTTATTTTATTTTTGAAACAGGGTCTCATTAAGTTTCGGAGGGCCTCACTAAGTTGCTGAGGCTGTCCTTGAACCTGCGATCCTCCTGTCCCAGCCTCCCAAGTATTGGGATTACAAGCATGTGGCACCATGCCCAACTTCTTTGTATTTGATCTCCCGGGATGCCCCCTAAAGCCCCTGTCACCTAGAACTTGGCTGAGCTGTCCAGTGTGATTGGCACCCTGATCTCTTGGCCTTGCTTTTGAGGGAAAGCCTTGTTTTTGTGTTCTAGCCTTGGACCCTCCCCTACCTTTGGTATATACTGGCCACAATCCTAGGAGTGTATAACAGAGGATGTACTTATTCAATGTGCAGCATATTTTGCTTGAGCACCATGCATCCCAGAGACAGGGAACGGAGAGGCTCTGGTCAGGAGCGTGTGTGGGATTAGGCAGTGCTGGAAGAGCCCCTGAGTCCCACTGACTCAGCAAAGCCATCCCCACCCACGAGTCAGTGAAGTCCCAGGAAACAAGCCCCAGGGGACACTAGCTTCTCCAGAGCTGGAGGCAGAATGAGAGCCGGCTCTTCCCCTGAGGAAAGGGGAGAGTAGACATTAGTTTCGATTCCCACTTTGCATTTGCCAACAGGGCTCCTTACTCATCTTCGCTGAGCCTCAGTGACCTCCAGGATGGCTGGGAAAGCCAAACTGCAGTGCCTAGCACAGCGCCGAGCATAGACAGTCCCATGTCCTGTACCAGGCTCCTTCTCACCTGCGGCTCGTGGGGGCAGAGGCCAAAGCCCATTGTCCCCTGCTCTGAAACCAGTAGCTGTGACCTCCTTTCCAGAGTACCAGAAAGCTCAGGAGCCTCGTCTCAGACAGTGGTGGCCGTGGAGCTGGTCCCATCTCCTGAGCCTTAGCCTGCGCCTCCAAGGCTCCGGGGCTGCTCTGAGCTCTTGGGCCTTCGAGGGTGAGCTTGGCCTTCTCTTTGCTCCCATCACAGTCTATGTGAATGGTGCCTCTGGGAGTTCTGCAGGGAACAGTAAGCGGTGCCATGAGCGGTTCCCTCAAGGTTGGGGGACCTCCAACCCCACAGAGGCCCTTGTAGGCGTCTTCAGAATGTCCCCCATTGTATGAGCCAAGGACACTGCAGGTCATGCTACTATCTGTTCAGGAACCCTGGCTCTTCTAGAACCCTCATCCTGACCAGATTCCAGGGCCTAGCCTCAGGCAGCTTCTCCGGCACTCATCTATTTCTCTTTCCATCTTTTTCTTGGTTTCCACCTTAAATCACTAAGATGAAAGTCACACGTGCATATTGTACTTGACATGTTGTTAAATGTACTTTCTCACTCCCTGCATATTTGTTTTTTAAATTTCTTTTTTTTTTACTGTTTGATTCCCCACTCTGAGTTTACTTGAGATAATAAAAAAAACACAGACTTTTAACTTGGAAAGACAAGTTCATGACACCACTGTGCTCTTCCAAGCCCATGGCAGACATCACTAATCAATCACAGCACTCTCTCTCTGAGCCGGGCACAACCTCAGAATCCTTCTCCATCTTGCACTCTGGGTAGAGAGCTCAAGGATCAATTGGAGCTGGCATGAGAGATGGTATCTATTTGCCATCTTTCAGAAACTTCTGCTCAGTGCTTTCCAACTCCACTTCCATCCCTGAATGTGTGCCAGATCTCTGCTATAAGACATCCTTCCCTTTGGGCATTCATCCCACACTCCCTCTAACCCATCTGAGGCTCCATCACGTCCCAGCATTCCTCCTTCTCCACCTCCTTTTCTCTACTGGTGACACACCATAGGCCTGGCCCTCTAGTCTAAAACACTTGGAGGAGGCCGAGACAAGAGGATCATGGGTTTGCGACCAGCCTCAGCAACTTAATGAGGTCCTCTGCAACTTCGTGGGATCCCATTTTAAAATAAAAACTAGGGCTGGGAGTTCAATCCACAATACCACAAAAAAGTAATAACAATCAATAAAAAAAAAACATTTGCAGCATTCTGACCCCTTCCTGGGCCCATGTTCTCCCCTCCTCAAATCCCAGCCCAAATCCCTGCCCTGCCTCCCTCTCTTCCTCTTACTGGTGTCTCTGAATCATCTCCCCGTGGTTCCAGTCCTCACTCAGACCTTTAATTGGCTGACAGGCAGGGAAGCAGAGCAGGGGAAGGTGAGCCTGAGGCCGGGGCGCCCTCTCCAGCGCTCTCAGGCAAGGGCATGTTCTCTCCTCTGAGCATGTTCTGCACCTCCGCAGGGCAAATGATATTTTTTTTTTCAATGTTAATTAGGAGACAGGAAAATAATGTCAACAGGCTTTGGAGATTACAGAGCTGTTGTCAAATCCCAGCTCCACAACTTCACTAGTCCCTCCCTCTCTTCCTCAAATACTTAAAGAGGGTCTACTAGGCCTGTTAGGTGTCCAGCAAGGTCTCCACAGCTCTAAGATGGACTCTTTACACAAACCTTTGCTGTCTCCCCGGGAAGCTCTCTCCCTGTAACACCTGCCCTACGCCTTCCCCTGCCCCGGGGACTTCTGGTCTCCACTTCTGCTCACTTAGCTGTGGGTGCTAGACAGATTGTAAGGAACTAAATCTGGGCTTCCTATGCCGGGAGGGAGCCCCTAGCGGGCAGAGTGAAGGTGTGGGCAGTGGAAATCTGCAGTGCGGAATGAGCAGCAAGAGGGGTGACCCAGCCTGGGAGTGTGAGGCGGGCTCTCTCTAGCTGGCTCACAGGCTGGGAGTCTTCCTGGAGGAAGGGGTGTCTCAGCCAGTTGAGAGACCAGAAAGGACTCCAGGGACAGAAAGAGGTGAGAGGCCTCAGGATGGGGAGGGGTTAGTGTGGGTTAAAAAAAAAAATGTAGCGGGAGATGAAATTGAAATAGAATGGGACCAGATCTTGGGAGACCCTTAGTGCCAAGTGATGGAGGAATTTAGATATTACTTTGAATCAAGACTTTTTTTGATGCTGGGGGTTGAATCCAGGGCCATTATTTTACCTTTAAACTAGACACACCTATCATTTTTTTTTTTTTTTGAAACAAGGTCTTCCTAAGTTGCTGAGGCTGAGGCTGGCCTTGAACCTGTGATCCTCCTGTCTCAGCCTCCCAAGTATTGGGATTGCAGGTGTGTGCCCCCATGCCTGGCTGAGCCAGGACTCTTAACCTGAGTCCATGGATGGGTTGCAGCAGCCTGAAACGGTGTGGAATGTTGCAGCTTGGTGCCTTTTTCTGCAGAGGAGATCTCTGGTATTCATTAGATTTCCAACGGGGTTTCTGTCCTAAAAGGGTCAAGAACCACTAGTGGTAGAGATATAGTTAAGTTCCTCCCGGAAGAGCGCCCTACCCTGGAAGAAATTAGAATAACACCCTAGAGACTTATTTGTAGTGGATGGACTGAGGGAAGCAATAGGGGTGGGAGAGAATCCAGTCCTAGAAAGGAGATAACAGGGACTTCAAACAGGGCAATAATTGTAAAAGCATCGAAAAACAATTAGAATTTTTTAAAGTATGGCAGTAACATCCATAGGGGCTTTCTACATGTTGGACGAGATAGAAAGGAACTTGTAGTTTGTAACATGATCTCATAGGATTGTTTTTATTTCTTCCTCCCATTTTGAGAATCCCTTTTTAAGAACAGAAATTATTCGATTCCATTTCTTTTTCTTTCTTTTTTTTTTTTTTTTGGTGGTACTGGGGTTCCTGGAAGCCCTTCTACCTCCGGGCTACACTCCCAGACCTATTTTATATTTTTGAAACAGGGTCTCTTACGCCAGCGCGGCTGGCTTCGAACCTGCGCGATCCTCCTGTCTCCGCCTTCCAAGCGCGGGGATTACAAGCTGCGCCACCACGCCCGGCGACTCGATTCCATTTCTAAGTTAAGGACTTTGTATGGCACAGGTGGAGAGTCTCGAATATACACGCGTTACTGCCCTGCTGGCTATTTAAGTTCACACACAGTGTGGCAACGGTATCACATTTTCGATAGGAGCTGCTCCGTTGAACCTGCTTCCCTTGGTGTTTGATGCTTAGAAAATGTCTTTGAAAGTACCCGCAGGACCATCAGGGTGTTTGCTTTCCTAAATCCTGACTTTGTTGCCGCCACAGCTACCCGCTCCCCTCCCCGGTGCTCAGCCCCTCGGAGCGGCTGCCCTTCGGCATCGAGGAGAACGGGGGCACCCCGTTCCCTCCCAAAGCTGCAGGAAGGCACCACCGCCCACCACAGCACCAGCACCACTCCAGCTATGGCGTCTCGCTGACCCTGGAGAGCAAAGAGGGGCCTCTGCGGTCCCCCAACTCCAGCAACAAGCCACTCACAAGTGAGTCGGGTGAAGGGGGCAGGGCGGGCGGGCAGTGATGGGCAGGGCAGGGGTCGCTTCCCTAGTGGCTCAAGGCAGGTGCTTCCTGTGCAGCATGGAAGGGTGGCAGTGTGATACTCGTTATCAGATATGAGCATGATGCGTTTAGTGGTCAAGGTTTGCCAGTAAGCCTCATCACCCGCTATTTTAGTTAGCTGTGACCAACATGCCTGACAAGAACTACTTATAGGAGGAAAGGTTGATTTGGCTCAGAGTTTCAGAGTTTTGGTCCATGGTTGGCTGGCTCCAAGGCAGAAACCTCATGGCAGCAAGGTGTTGGGAAGCAAAGCTGTTCAGGCAGCCGGGAAACAGGGAGGAAGGGACCAGGGGCGGACGGAGTCACCAGGGCCACACCCGCAGGGATCTGTTTCCTCCAGTCACAGCCTACCTATACTTACACCCAGTAAGTTCATTACAGTTATTAATCCATCCGTGAATTTATCTACTGGTGAGATTAGAGCCTCAGGGCTCTAATTATTCACCGCTGTATAATTAGAATAATAAATTAGAATAATAGTTATCTCAACTGTTTCACTTCTGAACACTTTTGCATTACCAACACATGAGCTTTTGAGGGAGACATTGTATATCCAAACCATAACAGTAACAGTGCCCTCCTTACCACATTCTTAGCAGCCCTCTGCTTGCACAGTTCTGCACAGAACCCAGCACTGATTCAAGCAATAGAAAAGATAAAGAGGAGAGGGAGGCAGTGTCCAGAGTTTCAATCGGCTTAATTACAGGAAAAAAATCTTGTTCCCCTGTCTGATATCCAGCTTCTGAGAGCAAAGTGGTACCAAATGAGTGGTGCCCAGAGTGATCCCGTGGGCCCACGGATACTGCTCCCAGAAAGAAGTTACAGACAGCCGGGCGTGGTGGCGCACGCTTGTAATCCCCGCGCTTGGGAGGCGGAGACAGGAGGATCGCGCAGGTTCGAAGCCAGCCGCCCTGGCTTAAGAGACCCTGTTTCCAAATAAAAATATAAAAAATAGGTCTGGGAGTGTAGCCCGGAGGTAGAAGGGTTTCCAGGAACCCCAGTACCACCACCCCCAAAAAGTTACAGACATAGAGAGTCAGAAGTCAGAAAAATTGTCAGCAAGATGACAGTGATGTTATATCTGTTAAATCTAACTTTAAAATCTGGGCTTGGATTTTGCATGTCTTTTATTTTGTTTTTCTAGAAATTTACTTTTATTCTCTTGCGCCAAATAGTTTGTTTCTGATGGTGTGTGTGGGAGGGATTGGTTCTTTATCACTCATGGTGTGGAAAGCGCTGAGCTAGAGGCCAGAGGCCAGAGCCTTCCTTGCCGGCTGTCACTACCCAGCGGAGTCCTCTCTGGTTCTCAGTTTGCTCATTCACAAACTGGGTAGAGGGTGCGGAGATCCTGGTGAAACGGGGTGAGCCGTTTCGCGTTCCCCTGGAGACCACGGGGAGCAATTCTGGGTGGGCCAAACTGGAAGTGGGGATGGGCAGCCCACACTGAGCAGGAGCTGAAGTCTGCACCCTCATTGCTGCCTAAGCCGCCCTTGCCCAAGTCCCTGTCTTAGTCTTCCTTCCTTTTTTGCATCTGGATAAGTGTAGCAGCCTCCTAATGAACACTCTAAGCCATCACTGTACAGAAACTGCCAAAGTCGGCTCTCCCCAGATAGCTGTCCAAACACCCTAGGGCTTTACACAGTTCTTTACTGTCCCGGGATAAAGCCTACACTTCTGAGCTTGGCCACAGGCAGACCTGGCCCCTGCAGCACCTCCAGCCGCACCCACGCCTCAGCACACTGTAGCAAGCTACTCTCCTCTCACCAAACACTGTGCTGGTCCCGGCTCTGTCTCTGCATCTTCTGTTCCCTCTTCTTGGAAGACTTTCCTCTGCCTCAGTGCTCGGCTTTATTTTTTATTTTGGACCATAGTCCCGCTAAGTTGCTGACAATCTTGCTAAGTTGCCGAGGCTGGCCTGGAACCTGCGATCCTCTTGTCTCAGTTTCCCAAGTACCGGGGCTACAGGTGTGCGTCACCACGCCTGCTCTCTCCCCATTTAGACCGGAATTTTCTCATCCATCTCCTTATTTCAGCTCAATGGCTAGCACTCCTTAACACAAGCTTTACTGTGTAATGAATATTTAATATTTAATGAATATTTAATATATCAATGAGTAAATTCGAGCCAGAGGGAGGAGCGGTAGCCAATGAATCCAAAGCAGTAAAATCATTAAAATGAACGGATCTGATCTGAGAAACAGCACGGCTGCTTAGGTCATATGTGTAATGCCTATTAGCGTGAATTCTAATCTTCTCAGTTGGCATCGTGCTTTTTGTTTTTAAAGTATTTGTAAAGGAATAACCCAACAAGGTAATTCATCTAAACATGGCTAAAAGATTCAGAGAGGTAAAGTGACTTACCCAGGGTCATCCAGCTCTTACTAGAGAGATTAGGTCTTGATCTCAGATTGACCCCATCAAGGCAGACCAAAAGGGTGCTGGAGTCAGGATCCTGCAGTGTCCCTCACCCCCTCTGTCTGTCTGTCTGTCTGTCCTTTCTACCGTTTCTTACATATTTCCCCTGTTCGTATTGCAGAACTGAGTCCGGGAGCACCTGCCCTGTTCAGCGAAACGGCTGTCCATCTGAAAAAGCTGGAACTGGAGACCGTGAAGGCTGCTGGGCCCTGGCCCACTCTGCACATCAACATAAACAAGGTGCGGAGGGCAGGCTCTGGCTGAGCTGAGCTCGCTCGGGGCTCAGGTCAGACTGCAAGGGCTTGTGAGGGCTCCGGGGCTTCCGTGACATCCTCTTGACAGCTCCTTCTCGCCCTCCCTCTCTCCCATCTTGGTGGTGGTGCTAGGGATTGAACCCAGAGACACTCTATCACTGAGAACAACCCTATCTCTTTTTCTCTTTTATTTTTATTATTTTTAATTTTTTTTATTGTTTTGCGGGTCTGGGGATGGAACCCAGAGGCATTTGACCTCCAAACTATACCTCCTGCCCAATTTTTTATTCTTTATTTTTTATTTTTTTATTTTTGGTGGTACTGGGGTTCCTGGAAGCCCTTCTACCTCTGGGCTACACTCCCAGACCTATTTTTACATTTTATATTTGGAAACAGGGTCTCCTAAGCCAGCGCGCGGCTGGCTTCGAACCTGCGCGATCCTCCTGTCTCTGCCTCCCAAGCGCGGGGATTACAAGCGTGCACCACCACGCCCGGCTTATTCTTTATTTTGAAACAGGGTCTCACTGAGTTACAGAGGGCCTCACTAAGTAGCTGAGGCTGTCCGCGAACCATGATCTTCCTGTCTCAGCCTCCCAATTGCTGGGATTACAAGTGTGCGCCACCATGCCCAGCTCTTTTTCTCTTATACTTTAAAATAAAGTCTCACTAAGTTACTGTGCTCTGGTCTTGAATCTGCCCTCCTCCTGCCTCAGCCTCCCAACTACTGTGATTACTGATATTTACCACCATGCCCAGCTTCATGCCATGATTCTGTATCACGATGTACTTAATCTCATGACACCACATCTGGGAACCACTGGCTGAGATTGCTTTTTTTTTTTTTTTTGGTGGTACTTTGGATGGAACCCAGGAGCCTTCTACCTCTGGGCTATATTTCAGCTAAGGCTAGCTTTGAACCTGCGCAATCCTCTTATCTCAGCCTCCCAACCATGGGGATTACAAGCATGCGCCACCACACCCGGCACTGAGATTGCTTTTAAAGGCTTTTCCCCCCCAGCCTTTAGGATCCAGCATCTGCTGATTCATCTAAGGTTTTGATAACTTCCTGTTCTTAATTAAGTTATAAGAATTCCAAAGTTTTACTCAGTTCCAAAGTTGGACCCAGAATTATCACAGGAAATTTTTGGACTGGTTAAACACTTGTCTTTTTCTGGTACTAGGGATTGAACCCATGGGCATTCTACCTCTGAGCTACACCTCCAGTCCTTTTTTATTTTTGGTTTTGAAACAGGGTCTCATTAGGTTGCTGAGTCTCGCTACGTTGTTGAGGGTATCCTGGAACCTGTGATTTTCCTCCCCAGTACTGGGATTACAGCGTGCACCACTATGCCTGGCTAGAATGTGTAAACAATCTGTATCAACAATTTAAATATGCATCTAATCACTTCTTTATCTCCAAATGACATCCTCAAGCAGATGGCCTATTTCCAACTATAATAATACCAAGGCCCAACTGTTACCCATTTGCACATTTTGAAACCTGTATTTCCCTATTGAACAGTAAAGTATCTTTTCATGACTCAAATTGGGCATAAAATATAAATTATGGTCATTCAGAACACACAGAGTCCAGCATTCTTGGGGCCATCCTCCCGGCTGACCTGTGGTTTTATAATTTCCCTAGAGATGCCTTTTAAACAAGACAGTCATACAACGATGCACAGTGTTTCCAGAATTTAAATTGGCCTTTACCTGAATCAACTCATACAACTGAACTAATGTTATCGTGGGTCTTGCTTTGTCCAGATGGAACAGGAACAAGACAGCTTGAATTTTAGGTCCAAAAGAGCATTTTCAACTTCATATGTTGGAGGGGAAAAAAAAATCAATGCTGAATTGCCATCCTTTTCTTATTTTAGCAGCATTCCATTTTTTAAAGTAGGTCTTCGGTCATTACTGTCAGTACAACTACATCCCCCCAAGCAACTGTCAAAAAAAAAAAAAAAAAAAGAAACCTCAAATGAGCTTTATAACTAATTTAATTCCTATATCCCAGAATATTATTTTTTAAAAAACCTAACTAAAAGAAATTAAACTCTTCAACCATTCCAGCATGAAACAAATAATGTAACAGAATTTACAAACACAAGAGAAATTATCCCGAAGCTCTGCAATAAGCCCCACCTTTCAAAATAAATAAGTTCAGCCCCTCAGGCTGATGAGTCCCGTCAATGGCGCCAGTTCTTCAAGCCCCACCAGCGGGCTGAGGATCATTAGTCTTCTCACGTCTGATGCAATTTCCTGTTATATTTTATTTTCGAACAAAGACTCTAGCATGAAAGTGCCAGCCATAGCTTTCTTTCTTGTTTGAACATCCTGAAAACTCTATGAAGAAACCGAGGCGGACGGAGGTTGGGGAGGCAGCATAAAGGCGCTTTTCTTGTGTGTGAATCCGCCTCTGCTCGGCACTCACCTGGTCCTGTCCTGCTTCCTATACCGCCTGCCTCCTGTGGGACCTTGGCCAAGGGACTTCCATCACTCTACTTTGTTGTTCTCATCCACTAATAGGAATAAGAATAGTCTGGTTCTTCTTCCGATCATATAAATCTCTTATTAAAATGGGGATAATGGAGCCGGGCGTGGTGGCACACGCTTGTAATCCCCGCGCTTGGGAGGAGGAGACAGGAGGATCGCGCAGGTCCGAAGCCAGCCACGCTGGCTTAAGAGACCCTGTTTCCAAATAAAATATAAAATAGGTCTGGGAGTGTAGCCCGGAGGTAGAAGGGTTTCCAGGAACCCCAGTACCACCAAAAATAAAAAACAACAACATAGGGATAATAGTACCTAATTCCAGATGGAAAAACAAATAAGATTCAGTGTAATGTGCATCTAAAATGTGTAGTTAGTTAGTGGCTGGCCCGTCATAACCTCTTGAGAAACGTTAGTTACTGGTTACTGGCATGATTTTTCTTTTTATCTTCATTATTATCATCACTGTGTGTGTGTGTGTGTGTGTGTGTGTGTGCACGCATGTTGGGGCTCTGAGGATTGAATCCAGAGGCATTCTACCTCTGAGCTATACCTACAGCCGTATTTTATTTTATATTTTGCAGTAGGGTTTTACTAAGTTTCTGAGGGCCTCGCTAAGTTGCTGAGGGCCTCGCTAAGTTGCTGAGGTTGGCCTCAAACCTGCAAGCCTTCTGTCTCAGCCTCCTGTGTATTGGGATTACAGGTGTGTGCCACCACACCTGGCTGCTTCTTTAAAAACAAACAACAACAACAACAACAACAACAAAAAACAGTACTGGGGACTGAATCCAAGGCCTTGGGTGTGTTAGGCAAATGCTCTACTGCTGAGCTGCCCCCACACACCTCTTTTATTTTTATTTTTATTTTCTCAAATTAAAAAATACTTCTATATTTATTTGTTTTGAGTGGCAAAGCAAGAGATTTGTTAAGAGATCAGTACACACTTGAGAAGGGGGGTGAGGATAATCTCAAAGAGAGTGGGCTGCCCCACCTCCTTTTTTTTTTTTTTTAAGATGTTAGCAAGGCAGAGCTGAGGGTCAAATCCACGCATCCCTGCCTTGGTATTACATGAAATCACTGGGCTCTGCTTGCTCTACCAAATCCTCTCCGTGTGTTTGGAAGTCCCACTGGGAAACTGCAGAGTCATCTTCTTTTCTTTTTTAAAAGATGTCAGCCAGCCAATTGCCCCATCCTTCCTCTCTGGCTTTCATAATATCCCTACTATGGGTACCAAGGCGCTCAGTTGCACTTTCAAATTAGTGAATAGCATTAATTTCAGAACTTGAAGAACTTGAAGGCTTTAAAACATTTCATTCTTGCCCTGGTACCTGGTGGCTCACATGCCACATTTAGTTCTGATATTACTGAATGGACTTCCAGCAATCATAGGGTCTTGTGTCTTTTTCTTATTAAATTCTTAATCTTTTCTGATAATAACTACATATCACCCAGTCGGCCTCAGTAGGTATTTATCACACCCCTACCCTGTGCACACACCATATTAGCACTGATATATGCAGTGACCATGATAGTACAGTAACAATAACACATTATTTCTGCAAAGTGGCTTGTGCACCATCAAAGACAACATCAGGCTACATGCATGGATGAGAACTTTAATTGTTATGTAAACATCATCATGTTTATCATAATAGATATAATAGTTACGCAGTCTGTGATTTTTATTTTTTATTTTGTAGTCTGTGATTTTAAAGGCATTATTGCTTTGAACATGGTTCAGATACAAATATTTAGTCCCAGGGTAACCGACCTTAATTAGGTCATAAGAATTTTAGGCATATGTTCGGTTAGTATGTGAGAAATGGCAAAAATGGTGACGGTAGCACCAGAGGACTGATGTCCAAGATGCTCTGCAGTTAGGTAACATGGGGACGGGGGCGTCGGCCAATGCAGAACACATGCGTAGCACACTAGATGCCTGGGTTCCATCCCCAGGACCCATAAATGCATAAATAATATAGATACAAATTCCTTGTTAAGAATCCCCAATTTTAGCAAGATTTATTGTAAAAATGTCAATGAATATTTTGCACTCTTTCCCTTGACCTGCCACACAGAATTGGCTCGAGGTCAGAGGTCACAGTCCTGGGGATCTGAGCTGTGAGGAGCTGGAGTTCAAATCCCTGCTCTGGCAGGGCCTGCTGGCGAGTTTGTAATCCCCGCGCACTTGGGAGGCTTGGGAAGCGGAGACAGGAGGATCACTTGGTTAGAAGCCAGCCTCGCTGGCTTAAAAGACCCGGTTTCCAAATAAAATCTAAAATAGGTCTGGGAGTGTAGCCCCGAGGTAGAAGGGTTCCATCCCCTGTACAACACACACACACACACACACACACACACACACACACACACACACAATCCCGGCTCTGTCACTGACTGGGGCACCTGATTCCAGCGGGGGCCCTCTCCTTGTGTTCTTGAGCCCGTCACCCTAACTCCTGATGTGCCGGCTCCCTCCCTCACAAGAGGAGGGGGTGGCTGCTGGCAAGCCCTTTGGATAGTAAAGCAGACTTGAGCCAAAGGGGCGGCCGGGTGAGGGAGGGCTTGGGGGAATCGCAGTTGGGGCTGTGGAAGGACATTCACGTACACGTTCTCTTTTCTTCTTCGTTTATCATCTGGCGTTCGGATTTGGGGGTTGTCTTAGGCTGAAGAAAAGAAAGTGTCTGAGAAGACTCTTCAGACCCCGCTGCTGCCTTCCCCCGTGGCGGATCACGTCAAGTGTAACATCCTGAAAGCGCAGCTGGAGAACGCTTCCCGGGTGAGCGCTTCCCGGGCGAACGCACCGGTGCAGGTACGGGGCCCTGCGCGTCTCCATTCCACCTGCCCGCTTGGCTCAGGGGCCCAGGGAAGGACTGGGACACCGAGGCAGGCAGGTCCGTTCTGGAGGCGGGCACCACACCTCGGTATGTGAACTGAGAGTGGAATATGTAAAGAACGGTTAACTGGTGTGTGGTTATTAACCGGGTAAGTGGAGGCAGCGGCTCTCATGCGTTAGCGTGGGCGGGAGTCCTCAGCAGAGCTGGGCCCCATTCCTGGTGCTCTAGTAGGGCAGGGTGGGGCTACTGAATTTGCATTTCTAACCAGCTCACAGGACTGCCTTGCAAACACACTGAGGTACCGGAGGTAGCAACTGCAGATAGCACGGTCTGTCTACACAGATGAAGAAACAGTGTGCGGTAAATATTCAAATCTAGAAGCTTGGAAGAGGAGCCTCAGGCAGGTGACATTGAGACTTCTGAGTAGGGGTCCCTCTGGCCAAGACTGGTGTCTCTGAGCTGGAAGATGAGCCTTAGGAGGCCAGGTCCCTCGCTTCTAGCATCAGCCGGCTGATGCTCCGTCCCAGGTAGGCACAATGACGCTGCATCCGCCAGTGTTGGAAAGCGGTACCCCAGACTCAGCCGCTGCTGCAGAGGAACCGCAATTCCTGGGATGAAGAAGCCAGGCTGGGGTGGCACAGGCGCAAAGAACCCTAGGAGCAAGTACCTCCCCCACTAGCGCCCTCTATTGGCAGGTGTGTCATGAAGCCAGGGATTGCTGAGTTTGCTGGTTCTCAGCCCCAAGTCCAGGAAGCAGCCCTTGGATGAGAGATGACAGTTCAATAGCGGACATCAACTTCTCCATTAGTACCCATAACAGATAGTGCTGGTTACATATAGTCACCATTAATCTTTCCCTGTGACCCTAAAGGCAGACTTGGGATCATATTCTACAGTGCTCCAAGGAGATACCACCAATCAGAGTTGGCATTCAAGTAGAAACCCATCTTCCATCCCTGGAGATGGTATATAAAAAGCTACCGTTGGGGGGTGGTGGTGGTGCATGTCTGTAATCCCAGGACTTGGGAGACTGAGACAGGAGGATCACAGATTCGGGGACAGCCTCAGCAACTTAGAGAAATCCTCAGCAAAATAGCAAGACCCTGTTTCAAGTAAGCCAGATGTGGTGGTGCGTGCCCGAAATACCAGTACTTGGGAGACTGAGACAGGATGATCCAAGTTGTCAGTAACTTAGACCCTGTTTCAAGATAAAAAATAAATAAAATAAACTAAGGATAGGGATATAGTTCAGAAGTACAATCCTCCTGAGTTCAATCCCCAGCCCCACAAAATAACTAAATAAAGAATAGGGCTGGATTAAATTTCTAATAACACACACACACACACACACACACACACACACCCCAAACAAAAAGCACTAATGTATGGAAGATAGGTTTGAAAGTCAGATGGTCAGCTGGGCGTGGTGGCCCATACCTGTGATCCCTGTACTTGAGAGGCTGAGACAGGAGGATTGCAATTTTTAGGACAGCTTCTGAAAGTAGTGAGACTATCATCAACCTAATTAGAAATAAAATTGGGCTGAGAGTATAGCTTGAAGGTAGAATGCCTCTGGGTTCAATCCCCAGAAACAAACACACACACACACACACACACACACACACACACACACACACACTAAAGTCAGATGGTCTGGTTTGAGTCAGTCTAATATTTATCAGCATTATCACTTTAAGTTTGTTCCTTAACCTAAGTTTGCTAGCCTCGATTTCCTTGTGTGCAAAACAGGAATAACAGTATAATAACAGTGTCTATCTATCACCTTGGGTCATGGTGGACACTAGTGAGACAATCTGTGTAAGTTTTGCACTGGTGTTGGCGGAGATGTGAACAGTAATTATCACAGATAGGGTTTGATGAAATTGTTGGGGGCACTGATGGTTTGCAGTTAATAGTGGTAGCGTGAGTGCGTGCGTGCGCGCGCGCGCGTGTGTGTGTGTGTGTGTGTTGATGGATATTGAACTCAGTGGCCTTCTATCTCTGAGCTACATCCCAACCCTTTTTAATTTTTTTATTTGAAGCAGGGTCTCATTAGGTTGCTGAGAGCCTGCTAAATTGCTTAGGCTGGCCTTGAACCTGTGATCCTCCTGTCTCAGCCTCTCAAGTACTGGGATTACAAGCATGTGCCACTAGGCCTGACCATTTTGACATTTTTATAGGATGGTCAGGTTGACTTCTCATTGGAAACTCAGTTATATCAAAGCTAGAAGCCGAGCGTGGTGGCGCACGCTTGTAATCCCCACGCTTGGGAGGCTGAGACAGGAAGATTGCATAGGTTCGAAGCCAGCCTCAGCTACTTAGTGAGGCTCTCAGTAACTTAGTGAGACCCTGTTTCCAAATAAAATAGAAAATAGGTCTAGGAGTATAGCCTGAAGGTAGAAAAGCCCCTGGGTTCCACCCCCAGTACCACAATAAATAAATAAATAAACTAATTAATCAATTAATATAGAGCCATAGATTCTCTTTGTCTTAATTTCATTACCTTCATCATTTCTTATGTTTTTTGTAGTACTGGGGTTCCTGGAAACCCTTCTCCGGGCTATACGCCCAGACATATATTTATAATATTTTTATTTGGAAACAGGGTCTCTTAAACAGGTCGAAGGCTGGCTTCGACCTGCGCGATCCTCCTGTCTCTACCTCCCAGGTAATTACAGGGATTACAAGCATGCGCCACCACGCCCAGCTACCTTCATCATTTTAGAGCATACCATTTGTATACGATTACAAAACAAATAAATCTGACATATATTTCACAATTTATGAGGTGGATATTATATACATTAGAAAATTCTATTAAGCTGGGAACAGAGACCCATGCTTATAATCCCAGTACTTGGGAGGCTGAGGCAGGAGGATCGCAGGTTTGTGGCCAGCCTCAACAACTTAGCAAGGCTTTCAACAACTTAGTGAGACCCTGTTTCAAAATAAAATATTGGGGCTGGGGTGTAGCTCAGAGGTAGAATGTCCCTGGGTTCAACCCTCAGTACCACACACACACACAAAAGTTCCGTCAGTCCCCAAAGGCCCCGTGCTACACACGCCATCTGTGGAGGACCCACGAGGATCTGCAGCGTGTCAGAAGTATTTCACTTTGTAAAGTGTAGAAAAAGATGAGAAATAGGAAGAAACGAAAATGTTCCCGCCAAACACACAGTGGAAGGGCAGATAGTAGAAAAAAATGAGAGGTGAAGTTAGTCTTTTCAGAACAGCTTTTCCCGGGATGCTGTGCGGAGCTCCAGCCCTGCTGGCTGCTTCCTGATTGTTCTGGAAATGCTGCTCACGAATCCCCTGGAACAGCCGGGGGGCGTGGTGGCGCACGCTTGTCATCCCCACGCTTGGGAGGCAGAGACAGGAGGAGCGCGCAGGTTCAAAGCCAGCCGCACTGGCGTAAGAGACCCTGTTTCAAAAATATAAAAATAGGTCTGGGAGTATAGTCCAGAGGTAGAAGGGCTTCCAGGAACCCCAGTACCACCAAAAAAAAAAAAAAAAAAAAAAAAATCCCCTGAAACAGTCCCAGTGCACGCTAGCTTCTTACGGGCTCCAAGAAATCCCGCAGGAAAGAAACCTGTTTTATTTCTTTCATTCCTCATTGGTCATAGAACACTTCATAAAGTAGCTCCCACTATTATCCTTAGAACTAATGTTTGTGGGAACAGGGGGACCTGCTTTGGGATCCCTGGTTTAGAGTGTCTTGAGGGTTGTGATGGGAGGGGTTGAAGTATTCATTCCCTACCGGCCTCAGTGTGGAACAAAGGTGTATGAGACCTATGAGGCAACAGTACTACCAACAGCTGGCTTGAACAAGGCTTCTACCAGAAGCAGGCTGGATCCATGTATGGGCAACCATGGAAAGCTAAGGATCCTGCAAGCCAGGATCCTTAAAACCAGTGGGTCATAGAGAACAGAGGCCCAGATCTATATGTTGTGACCAGTGCGAGGGCCACCCATGTCACTGACCACCACTGTGAACTCTGCTGGCCGGGCCGAGTGGGTGGCCCTTGTCCCCCACCGTTCTTTGGGACTCAAAGACAAGGCTTCTGTTAAAATCAAATGATGTAATTCTTCCCAGGCTTCTAATGCTGATGTGAAAGAACAGATCCCCAGTTTCCTTGTGAAAGTAAGTGCAGTGTGAGCACAGAGCTGATTAGTATTTCTGATCTAAAATGTGAGGTGAGCCAGCTGTGGGTTTGGCTTTTCCCATACCGTCTTTGACTTGTTCAAGCCTGAGCTAGCACATAGCAGGTGTTTAATAAAAGAATGGATACAATATACAGTAATTGATTGCATTCCAGCATTGTATCATAGTTCCCATAGAGAGGAAAGACTCAAGAAAATGTTATTTGTTAACTTACATAAATACCAGAATAGGTTTGCTATTGACTGAATATTTGATGAGTTACCGTTGCAGTCTACCTCTGCATTTCTGTAATTAATCCTTTGTACATGGGAGACTTGAAAACATTTTTGCATGCCATGATAAACCGTTTGGACTAACCTTTTTTTTTAACTTTTAACAGATTGGAAAAGAGGAATCAACATTTGTAAATATCAATAAGAAATCCAGTCTTCAGGATACGAATGTAAGGTCTGTTGCTTCTCGTTTAATGGGGAAATGATGGTTGGTGTCGTCAACATTAACCTCGAAACATTGCCCAGGCAGGAACTGGCTGATAAAATCAGAGAGGAAAAATGAAGCTCAGAAAACAAGAGCTCAGATGCTCAGCTTCAATGGCTGCTTGTGAGCTTCGGGAAGGCTTCTTGGTTTCAGTCCTAATATTGCTAGGAAAGACCTCTGACACTTTGGTTTGTCTCTTAAACAAGCAGATCTGACCTAGTTGTGCTCCTGTGTAAAGCCTGTTAAAGGCCCTGCTCTCAGAATGGAGTCCAGCCTCCTGAGCAGAGCATAGGAGGCCCTTTCTGACTTGGCGTGAACTCACCACCCTTCCCTGGGCCCGGGGATGCACTCCTCATCCTGAGCTCCTTGCCAGTGCTAGAATCACACAAGTTTATTAACCCCCTGAGGAAACACTGCTCCACTACCCAAACCCAGAGGAAACGCTTGCTCCCCTGATTGCTCAGAGAGCAGAAACTCTTCCCCTGTAGGCTGAGTGAGTAACAGCCTACAGCTCATGGCAGCCCCGGTGCCACCTCGGTGTCCTGCTGACACCTCAGGGGCTCCCTAAGGGAGAGTCCCCCAAATGGGTCCAAGAACAACTCCATCAGTGTCTCCTGTTAAAGACAGAGTCGGAGTCCCACCTCAGAACCTTCAGATCCTGTGTGTGTGTGTGTGTGTGTGTGTGTGTGTGTGTGTGTGTGGTTGGGGTGGAGGGTGAGTTGGGGACAGATGTCAGCATTCTAACAAACAGTTCAGGTGCTATAGAACTACCAGCTCAGGTACCCTAAGGGATTCTTATATTGATGCCCAAAGTGAAAGTTAACATTTCTTGCTGGGCATGGTGGCGCATGCCTGTGATCCCAGTACTTGGGGCGCTGAGACATGAGGATCCCAAGTTTGAGGCCAGCCTCAGAAACTTAGCAAGGCCCTGTATCAAAATAAAGAATAAAAAGGGCTTGGGGCAAAGCTTGGAGGTAGAATGCCCCTGGATTCAATCCTTGGGACTGAAAAAAAGGTGAACATTTCTTTACATCACCTTGTGATTCCCAGCCTATGTTCTTGGGATCCGTGTGTTTTATGAGGCCCTTCAGGGTGTGGCCCGTGCTTTCCCGCTAGCTCCCATCCTCTGAGCTCCCATGGGGGCCTCCCTCGCCAGCAGTTCCAGTGCCCAGCATTCAGCCATGTCTCCCACCTTGGTGGTCTCTCCTCCATCTGGTTATGAGTAGACTCCGTGAAGCCTTCCCAGACACCAGCCATTCCACCCAGGCAAAGTTTTGTGCCCCGAGGAGACAGAATTCTTCTAAGGAGCATATTCAGTCTGCTCTGGGCTCCCGGTCTGAGGAAACCATGAATGGAGCGCACACTGGTCCCAGTGTCACATTTGCTCATTCCTGTGTTTATTCAACAAACACTTACCAGGTACTAACCGCATGCTAATCACATAATGAGCCCTAGGTCAGCGAGCGCAGGAGGACCTGCTGTGTGGATTGGCTTGTCAGGGCTTTCTTGTTGAGGGTCTCTACATGTTTAGATGCTCTTTGGTGCTAGAAGGTAATTACTGGGTTTTGAAAGAGTGAAATTTAGTCATGACCCCCTGAAAAGTGTGTTAAAGCTTCTCCTTAAAGTCAGTGTTTGATTCTGCCCATCTGCTTAGAAAGCTAAGACTAAAACTTAATTCTTAACATTTTTACCTATAGGCAGAATTGAAATGTTTTAGAGCAAGCCCTAGGGGTCTTCTAATTATTCATTTTTTTACATAAAACATTCTCTAGTTCTTTATTTATTTATAAAAATATTGTGTTTAAAATGGCATAGCTACCAGAGTATTAGAAAGTAAAACTGAGTTTACTTCATTTGTTTTATTGGCAAAACCAGGTTATGAATCAAGTCCTCATATTGGGGGTGGCTGGGTGGTTGGCTATTTGGGACAGCGTCATTTTATTTGATATCCCAATTATATTTAGTTCCTCACTTGCTACTTTTTTTGTTTGAGGATTTTCTGGGTTCTCATTTTTATTTTTTTATTTTTTATTTTGGTGGTACTGGGGGGGTGGAACCCAGAGGATTCCTACCTCCGAGCTATACTCCCAGACCTATTTTATACTTTATTTGGAAACAGGGTCTCACTAAGTTGCTGAGAGCCTCACTAAGTAGCCGAGGCTGGCTTCGAACCTGTGCGATCCTCCTGTCTCAGCCTCCCACGCACGGGGATTACAAGCATGCGCCACCACTCCCGGCTGGGTTTTTAAATTATAATTATTAAATAAGTACGGCAAAAAAAGATGGGTTTCTTGACTGTCAATGTTATTAAGATATAAATTAACTGAGGAAATAGTCTGTATGGCTAAGCAAGACCATAAACCCTTTGTTGATGTTGTTCTGTTTTTCTGGTGTGTCTCTAGAAGTCCTATCCCTATACGTGTGGAAACTGCCCAACCAGCTGTGGAAAAGCCGGAAATCAAGCCTCCCCGCGTGAGGAAGTTAACGAGACAGTACAGTTTGTGAGTTCTGCACTGCGATTCGTCCCCTTGCAACGACAGAGAGGCTAAACGCTTGATGATGAATGTTTCTTAGCCCTTCAGATCATCCTCAGAGAGCCGACCCCCAAATTCTGTTTATTTCCAACTTAGATCATACTGGACCCAGACCTTTGCCCCTGAAAACACTGCAGAGTTGCCATGTGCACTCATGATTGATCGCTGTGTCACAGAGGACTCTGCAATCATCTGCGCTGGTCACCTCCAGCAGCTGGGGCTAGAGTCCAGCAGGGCTTGGCTGTATTTCCGGTGTCAGGGTCTGGCTCAAGATGAAAGCCCATTCACGCGGCTGCTGTACCTCAGACCCTTAGCTGTGGTCACGCAGGCTTCCTCCACGAGAGAGCACACATGAGAAGAGTCAGAGAGGGTGCCAGCAGGGCGAAGATAGCCCGATCCCCACAGTGACACCCCGTCACTTTTGCCACGTTCTACCTACTGAAAGCAAGTCACAAAACCAGCCCACTCGCAAGAGGAGGCATTGCACGGGACCTGATAGGAGGGCAGGGATCTCTGGAGGCCCGAGCAGAAGCTGCCTCCCATGTTAGAAAAGTGGTAGCATGGGCCTGGTGTGATGGCACAAGCCTGTAATCCCAGTACTTGGGAGGCTGAGACCAGAGGATCGTAGATTTGAGTAATTTAGCCAGATCTGGTTTCAAAATAAAAAATAAAAATAGGGTTGGGGTTGTGGCTCAGAGGTAGGATTCCCCTGGGTTCAGTACTCAGTACCCCTCCCCAAAAATGGTAGCATGCATGGTATATCAGCAGAGCCGAAGCCCATCACTGAGCTTTATGTGAGCCCTTTCCCACCAGGGCCCATCTGGACTCTTCAGTTTAGCTTAACAAACTGTCTGTCATCTGTCTGTCTGTCTGTCTGTTTCTCTCTCATACTGATAACTGAATCCGGGAGCATTCTAGCTCCAAACTACATACTCAGCCCTTTTTTATTCTGAAACAGTATCTCTCTAAGTTACTAAGGGTCTCACCAAATTGCAGAGGCTGACCTTGAACCTGCGATCCTCCTGTCTCAGCCTCCTGTGTACTGGGATTACAGGCTTTGTGCCACAGTGCCTAGCTAACAAAAGGGGTCTCCCCCCCTCTTTTTAATTTTATTTTTGCTGTACTAGGGATGGAACCCTGGGGCAGTCTACCTCCAAGCTACACCTATTTTTTTTGAAACAGGGTCTCACTGAGGTGCAAAGGGCCTCACTAAGTAGTAGCTGAGGCCGTCTGTGAACCGTGATCCTCCTATCTCAGCCTCCCAGATGCTGGGATTACAAGCGTGCAAAAGGGGTCTCTTGATGATGGTGTGCATTGGACTGTTCCAGGCATTGGCAAGGGATAGCAAAGTGACTCTGACAGTTCCTGTCAGAAGAGTCACCATGTATTAGAGGCAAAGGCAGAGTTTCAAAGAGTCACAATCGGAAGAGGACAGGCAAGCACCATAGTTAGGGTGGTAGGGGAATCAGACGTGGCTGTAGTCATGATGACAGTTCCCATCTCTTGACCTTGGCAGTGGCCCAGGCATGTGCCTGGCTGTGTGATTGGCCGGAGAGCTGCGGGGAAACCCCGGACACAGTGGAAAGCATGGGGGATCTGAGCTGGACAGGCTTCCATCAGAGCCCTGGCTAGTTCACAGCTGGAAGCCCTGGGGAAATTTACTTCCTGAGCCATTCATTCTGCCATCATCTATAAACGGGTGAACTAAGGCCTACCTCTGAGGAATTTGCTAAGGGTTAACATGTCTAAAACCCTTAGCAAGAGTTGTAGACATGGCCATGGGATATGGTCCCCTTCCTTTCTTCTCCAGGAGCTGGGAGCTTCTAGAAAGGGTTGAGTTAGAGGGTCCCCAGAGTGCCACGGGTAGAACAGACGTGGCCCCAGATGCAGTTCTTGAACAGCCATGCCAGGCCTGCCATGCACACCTGGTAAAGAGAGGGAGGAGCTTGCTCTGGGAGTTTTAGGGACAGATCATCCCACTTCATTCGCCTTAGTAGAAATTTCTGGACAGTTTAAAGGCTGCATTTCCTAGGAAAGCCAAAATGAATAGGGTTCAAATAATTAACAGTCCTAATGCTCTCGAGGGGACAAATTAAAACATGAGAATTTGCTCCCCAAGGACCAGGCCGACAGGATTTGCCTTTCCTTTTATATTTTGAAACTTGAAATATTGTCACCACCCATTTGGGGTATGTAATGGTGATTGAAATAATGACCGACAGATAGGGGGCCTGAAAGGAAAGGAAATTTTCATTCATTCGCCAAATTGGCTCTTTGAAGACAACCCTTTTCAAACCTGTAACTTAAATGCATGTTTCTTAAGCTGCCCCCAAAGTATTCCACTTGGAAAAATCCAAATGGCATCATTTCCTCATTAGTAGAAAATAGCAAACTGAATGGATAGGATTTTTCCAGTGTTAAGTTTTTGTCCCAGAAATAGTTCTTAAATCTTTGACACTGGTTACTGTTCATTTCTTTAACTCATAGATATCGATGAAGTTGATACACATATAGTCAGAAACACAGTGGAGAACTCAGTTTTCCAATTGTCTGGAATGATTTTCTTTTTCATTGTTTTTGAGTTACAGATGTGTGCGCTATTATAATAGTCCTAGTTCCTACGCCTGAACTATGTGTATTTGGATTTTAGTTTGCTCCACCAAGACCATTCTAACACTTAAGTGCTCTGAATGAGTGTGTGGTTGGTTGGTTTGTTTTGTGGTATTGGGGATTGAACCCAGAGGCATTCTACTTCTGAGCTACATACCCCTCAGCCCTATTTCATTTTTTATTTTATTTTTATTTATTGATTTATTTGCAGGTCTGCGGATGGAACCCAGGGCCATTTGACCTCCAAGCTACACCCCCAGCCCTATTTTTTTATTCTTTATTATGAAACAGGGTCTCACTGAGTTGCAGAGGGCCTCACTAAGTAGCCGAGGCTGTCCCCGAACAGCGATCCTCTGGTCTCAGCCTCCTGAATGCTGTGATTACAATCGTGCACCACCATGCCTGACCCTCATTTTTCATTTTGAAATGAAGTTGCTGGGCTAGCAATGAACCTGTGCTCCTCCTGTATTAGCCTTCTAAATACTGGGATTATAGGCATGCACCACCAGGCCTGGCTCTGAACAAGTTTGGAAACCGGGGCTTTTAAGGATATAAACAAAAACCTCAGCCATATTATTTTCTGGAAATATGACAGGGAGGAAAAGTGTGGTCACTGTGTGCAGAGAGAAGGAAGAAGCAGAGGAACTTTGCCAAGACTTTGAGGCAGGTAAAGAGTCATGTCTATACTTATGGCTAGCATGTTTATAAAATGGCAAGGAAGCCCAGCACAGTGGCTTGGGCCCCGTTGGTCCCAGCTACTCAGGAGGCTGAGGCCAGAGATTCACTTGAGCCCAGGAGTTTGAGGCCAGCCTAGGCAGCAGAGCAAGACTCTATCTCAGGAAAAAGAAAGAAGATGGTGAGCTGCTTTACTTTTTTCCAAAATATAACTTTACTGTTTATTTACAGAGAAAATTCCTTCAAGAATCCAACAGGGAAGCCATAAAAGCTCAAAGAGAAAAGTAACCCATTTCCCAGAATCCTTCCATCAGAAATAACCAATAGAAGTTGGAGTTATAGATAGCTCAGTGGTAGAGTGTCTGCTGAGCATGCCCTGAGTTCATTCCCAGTACCACCACCAAATAAAAAAGCAAACGAAAAAGAACAGTGTTCAGAGCTGGTAACTATTACTTTAGACATGTTTACATAAATATGTTGCTAAAATAGAAATTATTTCAAGGCAGTGATCTTTTACACATGAAATTTATTATCAAGATGTTGTTTTGTGAATTTATCTCAGAAGCTGAGGGAAACTTGGAGGACTTGCTGAATTTTAGGCATTTTTTTCCCATAAGATTTAAATAAGACAAATATTATTTTAAAAAAAACAAAACATGAGCCAGGTGTGGTGGCTCACACTTGTAATCTCAGTACTTGGTAGGCTGAGACGGGAGGATCACGGTTCACAGACAGCCTCAGCTATTTAGTGAGGCCCTTCGCAACTTGGCGAGACCCTGTTTCCAAATCAAGGAATAACAAATAGGGCTAGGGGTGTAGTTTGAAGATGGGATGCCCATCTTCAAAAGAACAAAAATACTAACCCTGGCAGATGTTGGAAAATCCAGCCCCAATTTGCTTTGGTAAAAGTCAGTGTATAGCTGAGCGTGGTAACACATACCTATAATCCCAGTGCTCAGGAGACTGAGAAGGGAGGACTGCAGGTTCGAGGCCAGCCTCAGCAATTTAGCAATATTCTCAGCAACTTAGTGAGACCCTGTTTCAAAAAAAAAAAAAAAAAAGCCGGGCATGGTGGCACACACATGTAATCCCCACGCTTGGGAGGTGGAGACAGGAGGATCGCTCAGGTTTGAAGCCAGCCGTGCTGGCTTAAGAGACCCTGTCTTCAAATAAAAAAGTATTAAAATGGGTCTGGGAGTGTAGCCCAGAGGTAGAAGCGTTTCCAGGAACCCAAGTACCACCAAAATAAATAAATAATAAATAAAAAGTAGGGCTGGGGTGTAGCTCAGAGGTTGAATACATTTAGGTTCAAGCCCCAGAAAAGTGTGTTAGATTCTGTACAATGGACGTGGGTACCCACCCCACCCCGCCTCCCCGCACTCCTCACAGCCTGTGTGTTATTGTAATGAGCAGAGCTTCATGTGCTTTTAGTAACCGCAGTGATGAAGACGACCTCCCTCCAGACCTGGCCGAGGCAGTGGGCGCAACCACGGCCCCAACCACAGACGCCAAACCCACCACACCAGTCACAGTGCCGCTGGCGTCCCCCAAGGTCCAGAAAGTCAGCTCGCCTCAGAAGTCGGAAGGCAAGAGCCCGCTGTCCCCGGGGGTCAAGGTACGGAGAAGGGCCCTGAGGAGCAGCTCAACTGCTGCCTCTCAGTAATGAGCGACATTTAGCTGTGCATTTAGGATTTGCATAACCAACTGTGTTTATTCATTAAAAAAAGAACAATAGAGCACCAGGTGCCATGGCGAACCCCTGTAATCCCAGCTACTTGGGAGGCTGGGGCAGGAGAGTTGAAAGTTGTAGGCCATTCTGGGCCACTTGGTGAATCCTTGTCTCAAAACAAAACGAACATGAAAACGGGGTTGGGGTGTAGCTCAGTGGTAGAGTGTCCCTGGCTTTAATCCCACTGCCACACAAAAAAAAACTCCAAAAAACATGTTTTATATACCCTGTCCCCCATAAGCCAGCCATTTACAGGAGAGGCCCAGTATGATATAGTACCATGTACACTGTTTAATGACAATACAGTTTCTGTTGGTGTTGATGAATAGGTTTGGGGGATAGATTGTGGTGATTTTTGTGTGTGTGTGTGTGTGGTACTGGGGTTCCTGAAAGCCCTTCTACCTCCGGGCTGCACTTCCAGACCCATTTTATATATTTTTTTTAATTTGGAAAATATTTATTTATTTATTTGGTCTCTTTAGCCAGCACAGCCGGCTTGGAGCCTGTGCGATCCTCCTGTCTCCGCCTCCCAAGCGCGGGGGTTACAAGCGTGCGCCACCACGCCCGGCTATAGTGGTGATCTCAAGTTTAAGAGTAATTTAAGGGATTCTGAGAGCAAGTCTGACCTAGAATATCATCCTACATAAGCTGTCATTCTGCTATACTGATAGAAAGGAAGACACAGCCCTTTCCCACTCCATAATAGACAGTTTGGAAACAAAAACAGATATGGCTCCATCCCATTTCTTTTTCTTTCTTTTTTTTTTTTTTGGAGGGGTGGGTACTGAGTATGGAACCCAGGGACATCCTACCTCTGAGCCACACCCCAGTCCTTATTTTGAAACAGGGTCTCACTAAGTTGCAGAGGGCCTCACTAAGTAGCTGAGGCTGGCCACAAACCTGTGATCCTCCAGTCTCAGCCTCCCAAGTACTGGGATTGCAAGTGTGCACCACCACGCCAGGCTTTATCCCATTTCATATACAGGCTAAACTGTGCTAATAGTTTAAAAATGGGAAATGTTACTCTTTGTGTCAGTTTGAAAGTTTAGGAAATTGCCAGAGATGTGAGTGGCGGTGAAAGATGCCTTACACAAGACAAAGCTCTTGGCTTTCTCTGAGTGACCTCTAGCTATCAGCAATTTGGTCCTATTGCTGTCCAGGTGGATACTGAGCCAAAGGTCACTTGGTTCATGCAAGCACAGGAGAAAAGGTATGCGCCTGGTCTGAGCATGGTGGCACATGCCTATAATCCTAGTTCTTGGGAGGCTAAAACAGGAGGATCACAGGTTCGAGGACAGCCTCAGCAACTTAGTGAGATTCTGTTTCAAAATTTAAAAATAACTTTAAAAAATTGGTGCTGTGGGAGTTACTTGGAGATAGGATACCCTTGGGTTCAATCCTCAGTTAACAACAACAATAACAACAGCCACAAAAGTGTGTACCTCTAACGGGTGCCCAGAAGCCAAGACTAGAGCTTGGGAACAGAGTCTGTTCCCAGCTGCCCCATTCACGCTTGCATCTGCTCCAAGGGGCAGTCACTTCCAAAGCCCCTGTTCCTCCAAGCCTCCGGTTCTCCTACCTCACCAGCCCAGGGGCAGGCCCAGGTCCTTTGCTTACTGCAGCTCCTGGCAACGTCTAAATGACAGAGGCCCAAGCCCACATCCAGTGTGACTGCGGCTGGTCTTTCCCTGGGTCTCCTCCCGAGGGGTCTGGAACAGACACTGGAACCCCCGCCAGGAATGGCTCAGGCTGAAGTTCCCAGCTTTCCTGCAGAAGGCCTCCCAGCATCTTGAGTCCAGTTGCCTTTGCTGCAGGCGTGCTCTCCCAGCTGTGGATAAACCCCAGCAGCAGTATTTACAAACAGAAGGGCGTGGAGGAGGCGGACCCTCCGGACTCCTTCCTCAGCTGCAGGGCGCCATCTCCTGGCCATTCCTCTCCTTACAGCCTGACTGTGGTCACTGTGAGGCTCATGGTGTTCCTCCTCAGGGCCTCCAGGCCACCCAGCCCGCTCAGACCCCAGAAACAAGAGAGCAGAATGTCTTCCAAAACCAAGAAGCATAATCTCGAGAGGTTCCCCACTCACCATGAGCACCTTCTTTATGACAGTGCAACAGTGCAGGTCAGTTTCTCTCCTGAGGTCAGCTGGCCCTCCCTGTGGGACTTTTGCTCTCTCTATACATCCAGAGGACTCTTTTTGTTTGTTTGTTTACTTGCTTGTTTGTGTTTTGGTTCTGGGGATTGAACCCAGGGGCGTTCTGCCCCTAAGCTACACCCCCAGTCCAATTTTATTTTTAATTTGAAATAGGGTCTCACTAAATTGCTGAGGCTGTCCTTGAACCTGTGATTGTCAAGTCTCAGCCTCCCAAGTACTAAGATCACAGGCCTGTGCCACCACGCCCAGCTTCAAAGGATTCCTTAAAGCATTTTCCCCAAAGACCAATCAAAGAACATTCCTGGAACTTAAGTGTTTTTTTTTTATTTTTTTTTATTTTGGGTTTTTTGTTTTGTTTTGTTTTTGCTGTACTAGATTGAACCCAGGAGCATTCTGCCTCTAAGCTCTACCCCCAGCCCTCTTTTTTATTCTTTATTTTGAATCAGAGTCTCACTAAGTTGTGGAGGGCCTCACTAAGTAGCTGAGGCTGGCCATGAACCCAGGATCCTCTTGTCTCAGCCTCCCAAGTACTGGGATTACAAGCGTGTGCCACTACACCCAGCTGTTTGCAGTTTTAAAAAGGATACTTCCCTACCCCCTGCCCACTTCTATCTATGAAGATTTCAGGGAAAAATATTAATAAGAGTTCAGTCTCTACATTTTGTACACTGCTGAGCAGGGGGAACATGGAGAGGGGGTGGGGACAGGCTAACCAGTGAGTTCAGTGTTAGAAAGGGGACAGAGGGAGTCGGGCGTGGTGGCGCACACCTGTGATCCCAGTATTTGGGAAGCTGGAGGAGACAGGAGGATCAAGTACGTTTGAGGCCAGCCTCAGCATTTAGTGAGATACTGTTTCCAAGTAAAAAAATGAAAAGGAAGGAAGAAAGGAAGGAAGGAAGGAAGGAAGGAAGGAAGGAAAGAGGGCAGGCAGGCAGGCAAGGCAGGAACCTCTGACTCTTCTGGTGAATAGCCTGCCGGTCCCAAGCAGTCACTAATGGGGATATTCCTGTCTGCCTTCGTAGAGCCCCTCTGACCGGGGAGGCACCTTCACCTTGGAGCCAGGCGATCTTCTGATGGATTTCACAGAAGCCACTCCTCTGGTAAACTTCTTATTTTGCTAAAAACCAGAAAAGCCTGGATATTAGCAAAATCTTGGGGGGAGTTGGGTGGAGAGGTGGGCTAAGCTGCCCAGAGGGCGCTTCCTCTTGTGCTGGAGGTCAGGCACCCTGAGTCTCCACCTGCCAGAGCCCCCAGCCGGTGCTCTCTCTCCTCTGAGGGTGGTTTCAGGGCTCCTGGCCACGCTGTCTGCTGCTCGTTGAGTGTCACAGGGCTCCTCTGTGCTTGGGTCTCCGCTTCTTGGCTTTCTGGGCTGTGCCCTGCATGCCCGCCCATCTCTTGCTGTGCTTTCAACAATCTGGTCTGAAACGCTGGCTTGAGCCGTATCCTGGCCTTCCAGGCCCCTGCACCTCCCATCATTGGTCATCCTCTGCTTATGGGTCTCTTCTCAGAGAGAGTGGCCCTTGTGGGGCTCCTGCAGGTGACAAACCCTATTTTGAGGACAGAGTGCACAGGCCAGTCTTGTCAGCAATCTCTGCTCCCCGTCAAAGAGCCTCGTCATTGGATGGTGGATGGTCACCACTCCATCTTCTGTAAGATGAGGATGTCATGGTTTGTCACCAGGATGTTTGTTATAAGGACAGGAGAGAGAGAGAGAGAGAGAGAGAGAGAGAGAGAGAGAGAGAGAGAGAGAGAGAGAGAGAATAGAAAGCACCACAAATATGTGCAAGGAGCTGGGCATGGTAGTGCACACACCTGTTATCCCAGTACTTGGGAGGCTGAGACAGGAGGATTGTAGGTTTGAGACCAGCTTCGGCAACTTAGTAAAACCCTGTTTCAAAATTAAAAAAGGACTGGGAATGTAGCTCAGAGGTAAAATGCCCCATGTTCCTAGTTTCAATCCTCGGTACCAAAAAAAAAAAAAAAAAAAAAAAAGGAAGTACTATTTCTGCTATTAGATGATATAGGCAAGCTTGGATATATCTTTGGCACGGCTCAGCCTGATACCTGAGTAGACTTACACATAAATCATGGTCTCCTTTGGGCTGAATCTCAATTACTGCCTTGAGCTGTGAGCCAAAATAGGAGCGAAGTCTAAACCTCTCTCCCGAGAGCTCACTGCATCCTGACTGTGCGCCAGGCTCTGGGCGGCAGAGGGCAGCGAGGGTCTGGAAGGGACGGCAGCTGCTAAACAGCTGTGAATGACATTCTAGATGGGCAGGGTGCTGTCCAGGTTGTAGGAATTCCTGCCCTCCCGGGTCAGCCACAGAGGGAGGTCACTTACATGGCTGCCCTGCTCATCCGGAGATGCGGAGTGGTCTGAGAGCTTCCTGTCAGTGCCTTGGACACACAGCTGAGAAGTGACAGCACGTGGCCCTGCTCTGGGATCCTTCAGACTTCTGTCCTTCCTGTATTGAAGTCAACGTGCGTTTATTCGTGGCTTTCTCTGTTAGACAAGTTGCAGAGACCGTTCACAGAGCGGAGGATCCTTCTCCCTGCCTTTAGGATAGGGTGACTCAGAAACAAGGAGCCTTCTAGCAATACCTCATCACCGCCTGGCTCCGATGGGGACACTGGCTCCCAGAGCGGGAGAACACACAGCGACAGCCGGAGCTGGACCCCAGGTCTCTGGCTCCTCTCCCGTGCTCTGTGCATCAGATTGGGCTAAGTCCAGCCTCCTCTCCGCGGAACATGTCACTTTGGACAAAAGGGGAGAAGAGGGCTGCATCCAAGCACCCCAGGCTGGAATGTAGAGCAAGGGGCACGGATGGAGGGAGGCACAGAAAGCTAAGGGCCTGGCCCGCGCTGCCTCAGTGTCCCAACCGGGTGTCCCTCCTGAGGCCTTATCCTCCCAAAGGCCTCTTGTGGGAAGCCAAATCCTGAGCAGCGATCTGAGAACACCCCCAAGGAGACCCACGAACTCCCAGGGCACAGCCTAAAGGTGTATCTGAGAAAGCAAAGGAGGAGAAGGACCGTCGTGAGCTGCTGACCGTCCTGAAGAGAATATGCCTGGCGGGAACAGAAGCCAGGAAGGAAGACACGTCTCTGCATTAGACAACATGGGCAACTTCTGGCTGCTGGAGTTGGCGGCCGTCAGTGCCCTAAGAGTGTCCATAAGAAGTGGGGCCCAGTAGCTAGCCCTGCCTGAGGACACTGGGGAAGAGAGGCTCATGGCGCCAGGCTTTTAAAGCATGAAGAGGAGTTTGCCTGGTGGAGAAAATGGACCAAGGCACTCTATCTCGAAAACACAGCGTGAACAAAGTATTGAGTATTTATTAAAGGGCCTGGTAGATGGGAAAACTAGGGTCCATTTATTTAAAAAAAACATGATTGCTTTTATGGGAGTGATAGGGTTCACTCAAGAGACTCTCATGTTGGGAACCCAGCCTGTAGGTTTAATTACTTGCAGTAAGACGAGTGTGGTGACACACGCCTGGAATCCCAGTACTTGACAGTCTGAGACAGGAGGGTCACAGCTTCAGCAAGTAGTAAGACTCTCAGCAACCTAGTGAGATCCTGTTTCAAAATAAACATAAAATAGGAGTAGGGGTGTATTGGGGAGGTAGAATGCCCCAGGATTTAATCCTCAGTACCACCCACATGATAATAATTACTTGCAGAACTAAATGATTGTTTTTGTTCTTGTTGTTTAGAGCCAATAGACTGAGATTAGGGAAAAAAAAAAAAAGCAGTGTGTTCCAGGGACTTAGAAATCCACTGACCTGAGGTGTGAATGCCTGCCAAGTAATTCTCCAGTTTCTGCTTATACCCCTTCAGCAACAGGAAGCTCACTCCGTCTCCCAGGAACATGCTGCTACATCTCTGGGGGACCCTAACTTAGCTGTCAAGACAGGGTTCAGGGTGCTGCACTGCAGACCCGGGATGCGGTGCGTTCTTGTGCTGCACTGAGACAAGTTAGCAGCAAAATGTATCCTCAGGATGAGCACCCTTTGTCTTGACTCCTGAGTGTGTGTACGGGCCTGGAGATGGTCTCCCGGAGCTCTGGCACTTGAGCAAGAGCACACTTTGGAAATTTCCTTGGCACCTTGGCTCTGACCTTACCTTTCTCTGAACTAATCTGGGCCCCAGAGAAGGGGAAGGGTCCCAGGCAGCCCATGTCTGCCTTTGTCTGGTTCCTTTCCCTCCAGCCCCTGTCCCAGCAGCTCAGAAATGCAAGCGTCAGCCTTCCTCCCTCATTATTGCAACAGCAGAGGAGAGAGTGGGCTCAGGGCTGCAGCTGGGGCTGGGTGACTTGCTCCCAGGCCCCAGTGCAACCAGAACCATGTCCCCCTCTGCAGATCACTGTCCTGAACACAGTGTGGGGGCCTGGGGGGAGGCTGTAGAAGGGCTCTTTTGCCCACCACAGGAAGAAGCTGGGACCATAGTGGGGCAAGGGTGCCCCTTGTGCCTGACTTGTGGCCAGGACTTCCTTGATCTCTCGCATCCAGCCTGACAGTGGGAATGGTGCCTTGGGACCATGTCACCTGTCCCTTCCCTACTGATGGGGAAACAAAGGCCCAGAGAGGGCCAAGCACTTGTACTAGATCACATAGCAGGTTTACATCAGGGCCAGGACTAGAACCCAGGCTCTGGGATTCTGTCCTACAGTTTCCCAGAGGCAGGTGATACATCTCTCCCCACTATCAATCCCCCTCTTCTGAAGCTGATCGGATCCCTTGGTTTCAGCCTCCCCTCCACAGCCCAGGCTCCGGGGCAGCCCTGGGACCCCCTCCAAACCTCAGCCCAGGTTTGGTCCCTAGGGCTGCAGCATGGAGTCTGAGGATGGACAGTGCTCGGCGCCATGGTCTAGGAGGCCCCACCTGGGTGAGGTATCAGCCCCTGGCTGCCAGTACTGTGTGCTTTGCCTATTGTAGCTCGCCTGAGCCTTCCTGTCAGCATCCCCTTTAGAAGAAGCAGCACTTTACTAGCCAGTATCAAACTCCTCCCAGGAGCAATTACCTGCCTTCTTTGCAAATACTTTTTCTGTAAAGTCACCTCCCAAGCTAATAGCCTATGTCTAGCCCCCTCCCTCCTCCTGGATAAAACTTCTTAAGTCCCCATGGTCCTCCAACCAGAGCCTGAGGACAGGGACCAGGAGAGAGGAGTAGGACCAGATGTCTCGGCCTTGGCTCAGGAACGTTCCACTGAGGCACCCAGCCAGCCAGCATGACCCTCGCTCCTCTCCACCCCTGTGGTTAGGTGTCTATGGATCAGTTTTCAGATAAGCCAAATTCAGAGAGCCGGAGTAATAATAATAATAAAAAAAAAGCCTAATCTTGAACTGGCTTCGCTCCAAAAGCATTCAAGAAGATCAGGTTAGCACCCTGCCCAACCATGTCCCGAATCTCTTCTGCCTCCTCCCTCAGTCTCTCCCCTGCTGCATGATTCCCAGGCCTTGCATTCTCAGACTCTCCATGAAGACACTCTCCAACTTCTCTTGCAGTATTTTCCCCCATCTTTTTTTGGTTTTAGTTTTCCCCCTAATTCCTGAGTCTTGTAGTATGTAAGTCAGTGTAGCAATCTGAAGCCGTAGGACTTTTGTAGCTGGAGACCTGCTAGTTTCCAGCTCCCACAGCATGGAGTCCAGAATTGCAGGGCAGTTCTTCATGGGACAAAAGAGCTGGGACGCGAAGGTGGGCAGGGGAGAGGGCAGGCAAAGTCAGGACAGAACTTTGCGTTGGGAATTCTCTCAGTGAGCACTGCAGGTGGGAATTGGTGTCCACTGAGGAGGGTGCATTCAATTAATAATGTCACTCCAGTAATGCAGCCCTACCCCTTCTCCATCTCTGCAGCCAGCTCCCCTCCCCAGTTCCCTCAGACCGTGAACACGCGTGCCTCTGGCTCCTGGACTCTGTCTCTCTGTTCTCCATAATTTGTTAACCATTCGCCCACTGCAATGCAGACCGTGAGAACACAGGTCCCTTCTGGCTCGTGATGTGTTAGTGAGGAGTGCTGATGTCAGGAAGGACACTGGTCCGGCCCAGGGAGGCCATGCAGGGCTTAGGGACAGCCTCTAGGCCCGGTGTCAGGGACGGGTTCCCATCTGGCTCAACAGCTCGGTAATTCTTTTGAACTTCATTATTCAGGAGGGTTAAAACTTGATCGCAGGCCAAGTTGGGGAGCTCCTCTGTCACTCTGTGGTTGGTCTATGCTCCTGGGGCACAGGCAGGTAGAAAGAGGCCTATTTAATCCATAATATTGTCGTTTGCCAACACATCTGGGACACTCTCTGCTCTTTTGGGTGGATGGAAATCTCTGTCCTGTTGGGACTTACGAATCTCTACATGCTGGCACCTTTCTGTCCTGGGGCCTGAGCAGAGCTTGGGTCGTGTGTGTGTGTGTGTGTGTGTGTGTGTGTGTGTGTGTGTGTGTGTTACTAGAGGTTGAACCCAGAAGGATTCTACCTCCAAGCTACAGTTCCAGCTTGTTGTTGTCTTTGAAACAGGGTCTCACTAGGTTGCTGAGAATCTCGCTAAGTTGCTGAGGCTGTTCTTGAACCCATGATCCTCCTGTCTCAGCCTCCTCAGTACTGGGATTACAAGTGTGCACCACCATGCCAACCCCTTGCTGCTCTTTCATCCCCACTGCCAGCCTCAGTTTATGGGAAAGGGCTCTGGGCCCCTTTGCTCAGTACTCACCGGCGTCTTCCCTCCTCGCTTCTCTCCCCTATCCTCAAACTAGCAGTCTCCATACTTATCTAGGTGATGAAGAAACCTTATACGTCTTCATCATCATTCATCTATGCCAAGAGTCCTTCTTTTCCCCTAGAGTCTGATTTTGAAACTCAAAAGCCAAGTATCTATAGAAGAATGCTGATTGAGCCTAAATGTGGGAAACCCCCAAGGAGTAAAGGAAATATTAGGGAAAAAACTCAAATAGTATTCCAAAATAGTATCCTGTCCCACGTATTAGCTTATTTCTTTCTCATTTACCAAGCGTCGAGGGGGTGGGTTTACTAGGAGTCACTTGAATCCACTCAGGTGCACATTTGGAAAGGTTGGAATTACTCATGTGTTGATCAGCTTTATTATAAAAGTCCCATACTGGCCAAAGCTTTAAGTCAGTCAGCACAGTCTTCAGTAACATTTGGGCCTCTAGGCGATGTGGCTATATTTCTTGGTTATTTATGCCAGTTTTTATTCTTTAGAAAACACACTGAGCACCTGCTGATAGCAGCAGGGATGAAAGCCAAGTGGCTGCGGCTCCCTGGTGCAGTTGGCTCTGGCCGAAGCAGCTCGTACTGGGGCGGTGGTGGGCACTGACCCTGAAGGGCGGGTAGGAGCCAGCTTCCCACAGGCCTCCACCCCATCTTATGGCGGGTAGGACTTATCCCAAGGACCAAATTTAATGGTGGGAGGATCTTGAATAGGATGCTAAAACTGAACTACAGGTGACGGATATGGAATCACTTATCTCAGAAGAAAGGATCTGGAAACCATCAACAGGAGGGTCTAGAACCTGTGATTCAGACTTTGCAAATGTCATTAGCCAAATGAGGCTGTGCGAGGAGCAATGTAAGATGATGGTTGCAAAGCCCTCTGGAAATTGTCCAGCACTGCACAATTGTTTAGAGGATAGAGTTAGACCAATTTGGAAAAGGAAAAGAGGCCTGCAATTCTCCTGATCATTTTTCAATGAAACTTACCCAGAGGCTGTATTTTATTCCTCACAGCGGGATAATGCCAACTATTTAAGGAAACTCTCTTGAGCTGAAGACTTGTGTATTTGTTCTCTCAAGTGAATGGTCCCTCCCTGAACCCCAAACTAGCCCCGTCTGTGACCCCTCTCCTAACACGGAGCATCCTCCACTGGGTACACCATCCTCATCCTCACGAGTGTAAGCTGTGGGACCTCTGCTGGGCGCATGGCACTCTTCTGCTTCAGGGTGGGGAAATGCCATCCCAGAGAATGTGGCGTGTTTCTCTCCATGTTTGGTGTCAGCTAAGTAACCAGCTGCCCCAGCACCAGTACGATGCCCAGAACCTGGGCTTGTGGGTGTGGGAGGTGGGTCAAGGCCAATCTGTTTCGCAAACCCAGATGACAAAGAGCCAGGACCAATGCAATCCAAACTCGGTGTTCCTCCCCCAGACATATCGCTTTCCTGGTGCTTTTGGCTGGATGCCCACTCGCCCACACACCGCAGCGGAAGCCCTCCTTTAGCCAAGGGCGGGAGGGCACCAGGCGCGCAAGGCAGATGCTCTTACATGTGTAGCCAGCCCCCATACTGCTCCTGTGGCTGACATCGCTCACTCATGGCGGCTCTTTCTGGCTTGGTCTGGGCAATGCTTCAGTATCCTAACAGTGTGCCAGGGAGCTGCTACCCACCCTGCACAGTTGGCACAGGAGCCAGCCTCTCCCCACCAGCCCTGGGAAGGGAGCTTCAGTATGCCGATGCTCATGTTGTGGAGAAGAGAGACAGGGCCAGAGAGGAGGGGAGAGGCTGAGAGAGGAGGAGGGCGGCGGGCAGGGCTGGCAGCCAGCTGGCCGGAGGCTGGACGTGGGCTGCGGGCGAAGCTGGCTTGAGAATAGTCTGGAGTTGCCAGATCCGTCTTGCACTGTGCTATCTTTCTCTCCTTTCCCCTCCCTTATCTCCTTTCTCTCTCTCCTCCCCATCTCACCACCTCCTCCTCCCCTTCTCTCCTCTCCTCGTGAGCAGGCAGAGCCCGCCAGCAGCCCCCACTGTGCCCGCTCACGCTGTTCTCCTTCATTCTCTCTCCCCATGAAGGAAGAGACCACTGGAGTTTGCATGTACCCTCCAATCAAAACGAGGCTGGTAGGTACCCTGGCAGGGAGAGGGGCCGGCCAGTGCCGGTGCAACGGGCAGGAGCCCAGGCGAGGCAGAGGCCGCTGGGCGTGCAGGAGTGCAGCGCCTCCCAGGAGCCCACCCGCCCAGCTGACGGGCGCTCTGGTCCACGATGGACGGGGAGTTTGGAACCTGGCTGGCCCTGGGCAAATTGGGATACACCGCTGTGGTCCCACCCCCTCAGCCGTTCTCAAGAACCAGGGAGAGTTTGTTTTCCTAGAATTCTGATGCACATAGATGCTTTTCCTAGAAGGAAATGTAAGTTCTGGTCCTGGTCAGGGAGATGACACGCTATTTCTATTGAAAATAAAATTTTAAAAAATGACGTGAAAAGAAATCACTCTTAACTCCAGCCTAGCATGGTTTTTTGTTTTTATGTTTCCTTTTATTTGTTCATAATCATCCATAATCTCACATATTAAATCATGGTAGCCATACCATCTGTGTTTTTTTTTTTTTCCTCCTTTGACTTAACAAAGTGAAAATATCTATCTTGTTGTTGTGGCTGTGTTCCTCATGACCAATTATGTTCTGCCAAGTGAATGGTCCCCAGTTACCTAAGCAGCCCTTCACCGTAGGCCCGGTGCTTTGATTCTAACATGTCACTGTTCAAACGGACACATGTCGCTTTTGGTGTCAGGGAGTTTATTTTCTCAGGCTAGACACTGCAGGCTTACATAGTGACTTTGGCCTCGGCCCCCTCTGAAGTGGTTATCCTGACTGGTAGTGCCATCAAAAGACAGCAAATGCACTGCCACAGCGTGAGCATCACAGAGAGTAATTGTTGGGATCTAGTTTTCTTATAGCAGGTATAAGACAATTCTTTGAGGCTGCTAACTTTTTCTTTGGTGTGTGTGTGTATGTGGTACCAGGGATTGAACCCAGGGGCAGTCTGCCTCTGAGCTACATCCTTATCCCTATTTTTATTTTATTTGTGTTTGGGAACGGGGTCTTGCTAAGTTGCTCAGGGTCTCACTAAGTTGCTGAGGCTACTCACAAGCCTGCAATCCTTATGTCTCAGCCTCCCAAGTACTGTGATTACAAGCATGTGCCACCACACCCAGCTTCACATTTCTTTAATAGCATTAAAAAATTACTTTTCCTTCTATGTAATGATTTTTTTTTTTTTTTTTGGTGGTACTGGGTTTCCTGGAAACCCTTCTACCTCTGAGCTACACTCCCAGACCTACTTTTTATGTTTTTATTTGGAAACAGGTTCTCTTAAGCCAGTGTGGCTGGCTTCGAACCTGCGCGACCCTCCTGTCTCTGCCTCCCAAACGCGGGGATTACAAGCGTGCGCCACCACGCCCGGCGTCATGTAATGATGATTTGAAAGCTTATCTGCAGTTACTTTTTGCTGTGACATTGATCTCGGGACACCTTCTGGGCAAATCAAGGAGAATGTACCACCAACCTTCATGAGAGCCCTTCAAGCTTGGGGCCCATGCAGAAATTTTGAAATATTTAAAGTGATTGAAGCTGGGCATGGTGGCGCACACCTGTAATCCTAGTACTTGGGAGGCCGAGACAGGAGGATCACAGGTTTGCAGCCAGCTTCACCAACTTAGTAAGTCCCTTGGCAACTTAGTGAGACCCTGTTCCAAAATAAAAGAATAGGGGGTGTAGCTCAGAAATAGAATGACCCTGGGTTCCATCCCTAGTACCTTGTGGGCACAAGTGTTCATGAGAGCTTGCACACACACACACACACACACACACACACACACACACACACACTGAAGAGATAGAGATTTTGGGGAAGGGGAGTAAGGTTGGGCTGGACATCATAGTGTACCTGTGAGCACACTGTGTTTCCTGCATTGGTTGAGCCCCTGGGATAGTAGAGTACATCTGTAATCTCAGTACTTGGGAGGCTGAAACAGGAGAATCACAGGTTTGAGGGCCAGCCCCAGAAGCTTAGTAAGACCCTCAGCAACTTAGTGAGATCCTGTTTCAAAATAAAAAGGGCTGGAAGTGTAGTATGTCATTCAGAGGTAGAAGGAAGTATATAATTGTAGCTCAGAGGTAGGATGCCCCTGGATCCAATCCCCAGTACCCCCCAAAAGAGAACAGCACTTCAGCTGATTTGGGTCCAGTCTAAGATGCTCGTGTTCATCTCTAGCTCGTTCTCTCATCAGTACAGTACAAGAGAGCAAGATGCCTGCCCACAGTCCACAGGAGACCCCAGGACACACAGGCTGCTGCCACTGGGTGGGGGTCCTCTGCGTCTTGGTGGTGGCCCTCTACCTGCAGGTGGTACAGGGAGTCCCGGCAGCAAGGTGCAGACAGTTTGTGCACCTGGGGAACTGTAGAAATACCAGCCCTCCATTCCTCCAGGACCTCCAGGAAGCCAGAGACAAATTTACTAAAGAAAAAAAAAATGGAAGTCAAGAGTCTTTTGCCCATCACTACCTGACAGACGGGAGGGGTCCAGCCCCTTAGACCTAGCAGAGGGTGTTTTTGAGCAGCAGGCCCTCTGTTTCCAAGCACCATGGTGGCAGGATTCTTGTGGGCTTCCATGGGGTTCACCTGAAGTTTCCCTTTATTGCCCTAAGTATAGAGGGAATCCAGCAACTAAAATAATTAGGGACTACATGTTCAAAACCAAGGCTTCACCCTGTCACCCCCATGCAGCCCAGCCCCACCGCCCAACCGCAGCACAGACCCGAGGGGCGCGGGCTCACAGAGGCCCCTGCGTCCTTCCGTTTGGTTTTACAGGTACACCGCCAAAGATGTCAAAACTTTGCCTTCAAATCTGAAAGTAACCCCCTTGACTCTCTCTTTTTTGAAGATAAAAACCTTTCCGGCTGATCCAATGAGCCCATTTCCTGATCCTTTTAACACTGGAGCACCGTTCACCGTAAGTAGATCCAAAAAGCTCTGTGCCTTAAAATGTTCCCTCACTGCACTTTTCTGTGGGGCGCTTCTTTGCATCACTGTTGAACACTGAGAGGTTAGGAAGGAGCTGGGATTGGGGGTCTGACCTATCTTATTGAGGCAATAAGCAAGCAAAATTAACCATTTTAAGCCAGGTGTGGGGATGCACACCTGTAATTCCAGTACTTGGGGGGCTGAGACAGGAGGATCCAGGTTAGCGGCCAGCTTCAGCTACTTAGTGAGGCCCTCTGCAACTTAGTGAGACCCTGTTTTAAAATAAAGAATAAAAATTAGGGCTGGGGGCATAGCTCAGAGGTAGAATACCCCTGGGTTCAAATCCCATGACCACAAAAAATATTACCCATTTTAAATTGACAGTTCGGTAGCACTTAGTACATTGGGGATATTGTGCAATGACTACCTCTATCTGCTTCCATGGCATTTTTATCAACCCAAAGAAAACCCCATACTTGTTAGAAGTCGCTCCATATCCCAGCCTGCGATCACCAATCTGTGCTCTATCTCTGTGGATTTGCAGACTCTGAATATCTCCTACAAATGGAATTATACAATACAGGGCCATTTGCATTGGCTTCGTTACTTAGCAAAACTTTTTTGAGGTTCATCCACATGGGAGCATATATTAGCACATCATTTGTTTTTATGTACAAATTCCATTGTATGGGTACACTGTAATATGCTTGTTCCTTTCTGTATTCTGGGGATTTACATTGTTTCCATTATTCACCTATTATGAATAGTGCTACTGTGTACTCAGATTTATTTGAGCTCTTGTTCTCGATTCTTTGGGGCTGGACCTACCTCTTGATCACATGTGACCTTAGGTGAGCCACTTTACCATAAGGAGCACCAGCCTCCTGCTATTTAAAGTAGAAACAGTCATAGCATATCCTCCTTGTATCCAGATGAGGCGAGGATCAGAAGGCACCAAAGATTTAAAAGTGTTTTTCCCAACCACAGAACAGATGTCAATGTTGGCTGCAGAGGCAGGTGGTGGACAGGGAGTCCTGGGAGGTGGCTTCTGCAGAGCTTATTTCAACGCTGCAACATATTTAAATGTTCTTAAACAGATGTCTCTTCATCTGCAGACTGAGTATTTGATGGTGTTGGGCATGGGGAGGCTAGGGATTGAACCCAGAGGCATTCTTTCTTCGAGCTACAACCCAGCCCTATATTTAATTTTTCACCTGGAAACATGGTCTTGCTAAGTTTCTGAGAGCCTCACTAAATTGCTGAGGCTGGCTTCGAACCTGCGATCCTCCTTTCTCGGCCTCCCATATCCCCTCCCTGGAATTACAGGTGTGGCGCCACTACATCCAAGCCATTGGATGCTCTTCAGCTGGTCAACTAGTCTTACCTAGAAGTTTCTGCAGAAGCACACTCTAAAAGGGACTGCTCTATGGAGCAGAAATGAAAGAGGTCCGTTCCTCTTTCCTCTCACACTCCCCTCCTCCCAGGAATCCGAGTTTGCAGTTCCTACCGCATGATCCCTGAGGCGCCTTCTGAAGGGCTCTGTTCTCCCTGGAGGACTGCTGGGGTGGCCTGCAGGTAGCCCTGCGCACAGTGTGGTGAGCTGGATATGGCCACTACACGAGGTGGCTTCAGCCACATGGACAGGGAGGGAAGGAGCTGATTCAGGTTTCAGGAGATGAGCAGAGGCAGGAAGATGTCCAGCAGGCCAGGCAGAGGAAAAAAAAAAAAAAACAGTTGCCTAGAACAATCTATTTCTAGGGTCATGAGCAGCTTTCAGCTCTTGCCATCGCCCTGACACTCCTCCAGCCCCACAGTTCTGCTGGACAGAGCTCCCCAGCTGGCAGCTCTGCTCCCTTCCCTTAGTTGGCTGTGGCGGGGCACCTTGGCCTCTTGCCCGGCGTTGGCATTGCTGGGAGACACTCAGGAAGGCCCTTCCTGAAAGCGGGGGCCAGGATGAAGCAGGAAGCCGGTGTCAGAAATCACGCTGGGACTTTGAAGAACTGGGCACGGGTGTTTGGAAGGCCGCTGGCACAGGCAGCGGGGACAGCCTGAGCCCGAGTCCTGGGATGGGATTAAAAAAAATACCAGTAGGACTGAAATGCAAAGCACAAGGGCCCGGGTGTTGGAGGAGGAAGGGGACACAGACAAGGACAGATGCTGTAGGGGCCGGGCCATGCTCGGCTGTGTTTATTATTATCCTACGAGCAACGGCAAGGCTTAAAGGACTTTGAGCAGGGCACTGACAGGCAGAGGCATTGAAAAGATCCCTGTGATCACAGTGGGGGAACATTTGGGGCCAGACAGAGTGGATTTGGGACAATAGTGTAGAAATCTAGGTCAGTGGCTTAAGGGAGAGGGGGCAGAAAATTTGACCCAGAGTGATTTTTTGTTGTAGAGGTGGAGAGGAGTGCACAGAGGGGAGAGGTTTAGGAGGCTGGTAAGATATAGGATTGGGTGATGGGGAGGGAGAGTCCCAAATGGTTCTCAGATTTCTGACTTGCAGAATGTGGAGGGACAGTCCCCACGGACTGGGCAGTTAGATACCCAATGGGCAGTGGGTACGTTCAGGGAGATAAGCAACACTGAGCGAAGAATGGATTGGGAGAGAGAATGATCTGCCTGTAGCCATGATGTATTTGCCTTTGAACCATCCAGCTGGAAAGAGGGACCAGGCGTTTGGAGATGAGAGTTAATGGCTGCAGAGCTGTTAACAGCAGGTTTATAACAATAGATAAACTTAGCCTCCCAGTATTCTCAGCCCTGAATGCTGTGGTCTCCTTTCCTTTCACCAAGGTCAAGATGCCTTAACTGGCTGCAGAGCTGGCCTCTCTGCTGACCTCCAGGCCCATCCTGGCCACAGTCATGGGGGAGGTTAGCAGCCCAGAGAACTCCCCACAAAGTCAGTCTGGCAGTTGATCCAGCGTTTGTCTTGAAGATGGTTTCAGCAGTTAGGCTCCTTGCTTGACCATGATACCAGTTTCTTTTTTGTACTCAGGCCTATTAACCGGGTCTCTGCTAATACCCAGCCTAGTAATGTTAGTCCATTAAAGATGAGGGCCCTTGCTTGGCTCTGGCCAGATTACAGTCCCGTGTTCCTCTCCCTAGCCTGGGGCTGTCCTTCTCTATCTGCTTTAGTCCACTGAAAGTTCACTCAGTGGTTGGTGTGTAGCTCGGGTAAAGTGCTTGCCTATGATGCATGAGCCCCTGGGGACAAAATTTCTTCATTCATTTCCTCATTTAACAAATGTTAAAAAGATAAGTTCTTAGGGTTGAAATTTAATAAGTAAGTTTTACTGCATCTTCAAGGTCATTCTTGAGTGAAGTTGGCTTTCCCCCCACTCTGAGTTCAGAGCAGTGAAGTCGATGATGGTGACTAGCAGTTTGTCTTCATGTTAAGGCCCCAGCGCATTTACCTGCCACTGCTTCTGTCCTATCAGTGTAAACAGCCCTCAACAGTGGCACCGGAAGCCCAGACTCCACCATGCACTGAAGCAACAGAAGGACTTTTTGCCCCTGATGCTATATCAGGCAGGATAGGCTAACCCTGTGTGTGCTTTAAAAACACACATTGAGCCGGGCATGATGGCCCATACTTGTAATCCCAGTGCTTGGGAGGCTGAGACAGGAGGATAGCACAGTTCAAAGCCAGCCTCAGCCACTTAGTGAGGCTCTCAGCAACTTAGTGAGACCCTGTTTCCAAATAAAAAATAAAATAGGTCAGGGCTATAGCCTGGAGGTAGAAGGCCCCTGGGTTCCATCCCCAGTACCACAAAAATAAATAAGTAAATAAAACACATTGAAACCCAGTATAGTGGCACATGCCTATGATCTTAATATTTGGGAGGCGGAGACAGGAGGATCACAAGTTTGAGGCCAGCCTTAGTAACTTAGTGAGACTGTTTCAAAATAAAAAAATTAAAGAGCTGGAGGTATAGCTCAGAGGTATACCTCTAAGTACTCAGTACCTCCCACTCCCCCCAAAACACAATGCACTGGATTCCTGCTCCCGCAACACATCTGTAGTGGGGAGACTGAGGACTCTGCTCTCTGCTGTCCTCTTTCTGGGATCCAGGCTCATGGTGCAACTGCCTGACGTGCAGTGTTTCTAGTCACAGAGGCAGAGGAGAAAAAGAGAGGTGATCAGTCACACACTGGTTCTTAAATCTTCCAACAACAGCATCAGCCCGTGTTTCATTGGGCAAAGCAGGGTGCGTGGTCACACCTGACATCAAGGGACAGCGAGCCAGGATGAGCTGCTGCACAGCTCAGCGACGCTCCCGCACAGCCTTGTGAACGCTCCCCGTGGCACACAGCACATGCCACTTTACAAACGCATGGTGCTCCTGCTCGTGTGACATTCTGCCGTGCAGGGTGGCTTCACAGGTGCATTAAAGCAATTCCCAGGCATTACTCCAGGGCAGACCAGTCACTTCACCTGGGGCAGGTGTAAGACACAAGCAGGGAGTTGTATTTTTCAGCAGTACCCTCCGAAACCTCCACCCTCAAAGCCAAGCCTTCTCCCCATTGCTCAACTTAGATGACCTTCCAGAACTGAAATTATATGTGCTATTTTCAGTGATTTCCCATGGTCACTTAGGAGGGTCAGCTCATCTTCTATAAAATCACTAAAAAGATCATTGCTTATTCAATGTTCAAAGCCTCTTTAGAAATCCAGGACCAAGTGGGAGAATAACTTTCTCCAAATTTGAGGCCAAGAGCTAGCATAAGAAATTCAATTTAGCCGGGCATGGTGGTGCACGCTTGTAATCCCAGCACTTGGGAGGCTGAGACAGGAGGATCGTGCAGGTTCAAAGCCAGCTGCACTGGCTTAAGAGACCCCTGTTTCCAAATAAAAAAAAACCTATAAAATAGGTCTGGGAGTGTGGCCCGGAGGTAGACGGGCTTCCAGGAACCCCAGTACCACCAAAAAAAAAAAAAAAAAAAAAGAAAAAAGAAAAGAAATTAAATTTATAAAATATACAGCTGGTATTATCCCAAGAATATGAAAACAAGCACAAAACTACCCATAAAAAAGAATACAATGAAGAAATATATTGATGACAGCAATGAGGGATTAGGGGATTTCTTCACTTACCCACTTTTATATGCAACTCTAAGCTTTCTATATGCAAGTAATAAGTCTATTTTACTTAATAATGAAAATGACAAGAAATTCTCCTCTTCAAAGAGGCAGCATGCTTTAGACCAGATGTTCTGAAACACTAACCATATATCAGGATCATCTGGAGGTCTTGTTAGAATATATGTTGTTGGGCTTTATCCCCAGACATTCAGATGACAAGGTCTTGGAAGGAGGAGGGCTAAGCATTTGCTTTTTTTTTTTTTAATACCAAATTTCAATTTTTAATACCAATTTTCAAAGCTGATGCTGCTAGTCTTGGGATCAGACTTTGGGTCCTCCAAATTTGGTGCCATATTGGCGAAAACTGCCTATTAGGGAGTCAGCAAACCCTAGTGCTGAATACTGGTTTTTTTGCTTTGTTTTGGTGTTTCTGGGAGTTGAACTCAGGGAATTCTACCTTTACGCTACACCACTCCCTCCCCCGTCCTATTTTATTTTATTTTTTTATTTTGAAAGAGGGTCTCACTAAGTTGTGAAGGGCCTCACCAAGATGCCGAGACTGATCGCAAACCTGCGACCCTCTTGTCTCAGCCTCCCAAGGACTGGGATTACAGGTGTGAATCACCACGTCCAGCTGAACGCAGTGAAGTTACGATGTTGGGCAGAAGATTTAACCTCTCTGAGCCCTACTTTCTTTTTCCATAAAATCAATTCCAAGAGGTACATTTCTTTTTCACCTCTTAACATCTCAATATCCAACGTGACAAGGTTGGGATGCCACTCTTTCTGCCTCTGTGGCACATGCAGAAAGGATGCCTCTCCTCACCCATGGTATCTAAGATGTGATGAAAGAGGACTTCTAACCTTACAAGGCTGTCAAGGGGTAAGGTATGTGAAGTGCTTAGCATAGTGTCTGGCCCAAAGTAAAATAATTTAAAATGGCAATTGGTTTTAGCTATTATTAAAAAAAAAATAGCAGGACTGTACCGTAAGGCCTTCAAAGCAGCTGACAGTGTAAAAATGGAACCTAAACTGAGATTGATCTTCTCTTTTTTGTTTCTTATCCAGGCAGATTTTAGGGACAGTAAAGTGCAGTGCTGCCCTGGCCAGTCCTCCCCACTGATTCCCCCAGCGGCCCTGAGGCCTCTGGCAGAGACTGTCTCCACAGTACAGACCATCTACACCACCCGGAAGCCTGTTTCTCTGGCAGCCAGGTAAGTCCCGTGAGCAGACTCCAGCAGGTGACTGTGGCGAAGGGAAATCAGGCAGGGACCCTCGGAACATTGTGTTTGTGACATCTACACCCTGCCGCTTCATTCTTTCATTCTATGAGGACAAGCTGTATTCCAGGCTAGGGATATACAGTAAATAAAACAGAGAACATTTAGTGCACGGGGGCAAGGGAGACAGACAAACAAGAGGGTGCGAGCATGTGTGCTGTGTGTATGAAAGAGACGGAGGGAGGAAAAGAGGAAGGAAGAGATGGTGACAAATGGTAAGAAGAAAAATAAAACTGCAGGCACGGCACAGTGGTACACACCTGAAATCCCAGCACTCAGGAGGCTGAGACAGGAAGATGACAAGTTCAAGGCCAACCTCAGCAACGTAGCAAGACCTTCAGCAACTCAGTGAGAAGGGGTTTTAAAATAAAAAATTAAGCTGGGCGTGGTGGTGCATGCTTGTAATCCCAGCATTCGGGAGGCTGAGACCTGGAGGATCGCGGTTCGCGGACAGCCTCAGCTACTTAGTGAGGTCTGCAACTCAGTGAGACCCAGTTTCAAAATAAAGAATAAAAAATAGGGCAGGGGGTGTAGCTCAGAGGTAGAATGTCCCTGGCTTCCATCCCCAGACCCGCCCCCAAAAATAAAATAATAAATAAATAAATAAATAAATAATTAAATAGGGGTAATCCCAATGTTTGGGAGACTGAGTCAGGAGGATCGTGGTTCGCAGCCAGCCTCAGCTACTTAGTGAGACCTTTTGCAGCTCAATGAGACCCTGTTTCAAAATAAAGAATCAAAAATAGGACTGGGTGTGTAGTTCGGAGGTAGAATGCCCCGGAGTTCCGTCTCCAGTACTGCCAAAAAAAAAAAAAAAAAAAAAATAGGGTTAGGGGTATAGCTCAGAGATAGCATGTCCCAGGGCTCAAGCTCCAGTACTGAAAAATAAATAAATAAACATGGTTATACACGTTAATGTTTGTGCGTGCATGTGTGTTTGTAGCTGAGAAATCAGAGCAGCCAATTCAATTTTTTTTTTTTTTTTTTTTTTTTTTGCGGGTCTGTGGATGGAACCCGGGGCATTCAATCTCCGAGCTACACCCCAGTCCTATTTCTTTTATTCTTTATTTGGAAACAGGGTCTCACTAAGTTGCCCAGGGCCTCACTAAGTAGCTGAGGCTGGCCATGAACCTGTGATCCTCCAGTCTCAGCCTCTCCAGTACTGGGATTACATGAGTGTGCCACCATGCCGACTTGGAACTTGGAATTAAACCCAGGGTCATTCAGATTACAGGCACACATCACCACACCCAGCTAATATAATGCATTCTTTGTTACAACATTACCCTGACATTACTCAAACTCTGGGAGAAAGTGCATATAAAACCAACTTAAAGAAATATACCACCCAAACATCTTTCCATTTATTCCAGTGACTTACTGCGTAGCTGCTATAGACCAGATCCTGTGTGAGGCTCTGAGGTTTTAGAAATGAACAACATACTCTCAGTCCTGTTGGAAAACCCATGAAGAGCATGACAATTTTAATGTCATGCTAGCCGTTGTAGGGGGTCATTATGGAGTCTAAAAAGGAAAGTCAGGAACTGAGCTTAAGAAAGAATCTGGAGCAGGGCATGGGGTGCACACCTGTTATCCCAGAACTTGAGAGGCCGAGACAGGAGGATTGCAGGTTTAAGACCAGCCTTAGCAACATAGTGAGACTCTCAACAACCTAACTAGACCCTGTTTCAAAAAAAAAAAAAAAAAAAGAAATAAAAAGGGCTGGAGGTAGCCAGGTGTGGTGGTCCCAGTACTTGGGAGGCTAAGATGGGAGAATTGCAAATTTGAGGGCATCTTCAGCGAGTAGTGGCTCTCATCAACCTAGTGAGACCCTGTTTTAAAATAAAAATAAAACAGGGGTGGTGGCACATGCCTGTAATTTCAGTACTTGGAAGGCTGAGATAGGAAGATTGCAGGTCCATGGCCAGGCTCAACCGGCCCTCTGCAATTTACTAAGACCCTGTTTCAAAATAAATAATAAAACATAGGCTGAGGGTGTAGCTTGGTGGTAGAATGACCCTGGATGTACACACACACACACACACACACACACACACACACACACACACACACGATGATGCTGGGGGTGTAGCTCGAAAATAGAATGCCCCTGGGTTCAACTCCCAGTAACAGAAAGGAAGGAACAAAGGAAAGGAGGGAGAAAGGGAGGGAAGGACGGAGGGATGGACCGACCTGGGCGATGACATTGCAGCCGTGAGCTCCCGCAGTTTCTAAGGGTTTTCCTCACTCTGTTGTTACTGTTCTCTTTCTAGTGCGGAGACGCTCCGACAGGAACTAGAGAGAGAGAAAATGATGAAAAGGCTGTTGATGACCGAGCTGTGAACCTGTCCCCTGTCGCCTGGAGGATGGCATGGTGCCTTCTGTCCGTTTTCTCTCTTAGGGCTCGGCGCGCTCACTCTAGCACAACAGACCAGTGTTGTGTGCTCTGTTGCCAGGTCTCTATGGTTAGCGGAAGCCAGCTTCTAGCTTCACGGCTTTGGAAAAGTTATTTTCTATCTCCTGAACTTTGGAGGTTTTCTATGGCTCAGCGTAGTTGAGACAGGAATTGGTAAGTCTAGGAGAAGAGGGATGAGAAAATGGGATTCCCGTGCAGAGGTACCTGTGTCTGTTAATAACCACAGGGTTAATACAGTGTGGAATCCTTTGCTAACAGTTTCAACCATGCGATTTTTGTATGATTGAAACTTGCACCAAGCTTTGACTGTTTGTTAAAGAGTCATTTTTAATGAAAGAATAATTCTTTACTGCTGGTTTTTCATTTACACTGATAAATGCACAGATCTTAGAAAGTTCTTTATTTTTATTCAGACACGAGTAGATGAACTAAACAAAGAAAGTTACATATCACCACGACTTAAAAGCACTTCAGCTTAACCTGAAATACGATTTTACTGGGGAACTTGTTGGATACAGAATTATCGAGGATAAAGAGAATTGATCATTGAACCCAAAGCAGGAAATTCTAGCTTAAGTTGTCTAAAAATCCTTACAGGGTTAAGATGATTCAATAAGAACGTTCGTTTGGGTTTTCCACAGAGGAAAATCATTTCTAAAGTTGATCAATTCATGTCCTGTTGATAGAACCTTGACCAGAAGAAACTTTGCTCTCTTTTTATATAGTTTCAAAAAAATGTGTTTTTAAATTTTTATTATGCACTTGAATAACTTTGCAGGAATAAAGGAACCCCTGACCACAAAGTATCCCTCTAAATTAGTTCCCAAGCTTTCTCAATGAACATGCACACGTTTTTACATAGCTGTGACCAGCGTGTACATTCTCTTTCATTATATTCTAGCACTTTTCTCCTTATTCAGCAAACCCTAGCCTCACCAATTTAAATGTCTTTATATCCATATAACACAATTAACCTCACTTATCCCCATTATTAGATATCTGAGTTATATTCAATTTTTCACTCTTATAAATAGTGCTGCTATGAATGTCTTTGTTTTTTTTAAAAAAATGTTCCTTTCTTTGGATTTTTCTCTTGGGAATATCTCCAAAGAGGGATGGTTACAAAGTCAAAGAGCATGAAGTATTTTATAGCTCTTGTTTTATATTGCCAAATCGCTTTCTAGAAAGATCCAATCTTTGGGTTGGAAGGACCTTAAAGGTCATCTAGTTTAACCTCCTTACCCCCTCTGAATGCTTGAATCCCCTCTCCAATTTATGATGCCACCAGCAATGTATAAGCATTTCTATTTACCAATAGCTCTGCCAGGATTGGGTTTTGCCATTTTTATTTATTTTCATAGTTTAATAGATGTGTAGAGTTGTTCTTGAAAAGTTGTTTTATTTCATTAATTGCTAGCAAGGCCAAGCACTTTTCCCTGTGATGATTTACCAGCTGTATCTCCTTGTTTGTAAACTGTCCGTTCATCCCTTACGACAGCTTGTTCAGTGAAATCGATCTCGTACATTTGTATTAGAGCTGTATTTTTACGTTGTATTGTACAATTTGCTCTCCTGTCCCCATCCTTACAACTGAATGGTGCCAACAATTTGATACTAACGACTTTAAAAAAAAAGTAATGCCTCTGTTGCTGTGAATGAGGTATCTAAGAAAATATTCAGATAACTGAGGAGTAACCCTTTAAGTGCTGACTCTTTAAAATTTTAATATTTTTTTGAGGGAATTCTTTCTAAGATGTATCACACACTTCCCTGCCTTAGGACACAGCATATATTGGAGAGCGTTTAGCCTTTCTTGACGAGTCACGGTCATCACTTCCAATGCCGGCTCCTTTTATACCTTGGAATGCTGCAGCAGAGTCATCATTGGCTATCCAAGTGCGTCAGGCTCGGCTTGACCTTTTATAAGTTATCACACACTTTTTGTTGATTTTTTTTGTTGTTGTTTTACAGCCGTCTGTTCAATCAGTGGAGCAATTGGGGGCAATTATAGTTTGGTAGTTTTGTTTTTTTTCTTACCCCCAGCACCTCCCCCCACACAGCTGTATTTTTTAAAACAGCCTCAGCTGTAATTTATCTCGTACCTATGACACAAAATGTGTTTCTGTACAGCATAGGATTGTCACCTCTTGCCAACGCAGCAGCCTCTTCCTGTTCTAAATCGCTTCCCAAGGCATGTACAGGGTGCCTCCTGCCTCTGGGTTGGAAGCCGCAGGACACAGCTGGAGGGTTTCTGGTGCAGCCAGGAAACCCAGTATGCCTGTACGTGGGTTTTGCTTTGCTTCAGATGAGGGATGCATGGGCCTCTGGCCGCTGTTTCTAGGAGGCCGTTTCCTCCTGCTTCCCCCGCTTCCCTCTGGGTTCACGGGTCTCGCTGGAGGCTGATGTCACTGGACGTCTGACCATGAACAAGTTGTCTGTTGATGTCTATGAAAACCCAATACCTTTGGCAGCTCACCTCTAACCAGTAAAATCCAGAGGATTTCACCGTGTCGGCATTTGTCCTGGTTATTTGCCTCCTTGGATGTGTGACGGGCGCTTGGCACTGTGACCTGAGAAGATGACATTGTATGGGGTGGATCTGTAGTGACTAAGAGGAACTGGGGCAGTTGCTTCACCCCTTTAATCTACTTAAAAACCCAAACAACAGCACCATCAGATCACACAATACATACCTTGGCGGCGGTGGCGGCGGTGGAGGTGGTGGTAGGGAGAGCTGAATCAGTTTACTAAATCATTCCAGGTTAGGACTCCAGCTGAGGCCCAGACCCCTGGTGGATTTGGCCGGTTATTGCAAGGATGGATGGTGGACTGCATAGACCTTGAGGTTTGAAGAGTTTGAAAACCAAGTCCTTGAACATTCTAACGATTTCACCAGGACACATCAGAATTTTATATTCTAAATATAGCACAGGGAGATTCTGATATCATTGTTGCCTTTTTTCACCATCTCAAAGATCACAGCCTTTTAAAACATTCCAATAAAATTCACTGTTAACCATCTTAAAGCGTACAGTTCGGTGTTTTCTGGTGCATTCACAAGACTACGCAAACATACCCGATTCCACCACCCCTCCTCATTCCCCTAGCAGTCACTAGTCTGTGTTCTGTCTGTGGGTTTTCTTATTCTGGATATTTCATATAAATGGAATCATGTTCTACGTGGTCCTTTGTGATTGGCTTCTTTCACTTATATAATGTTTGCATCCATGTTCTAGCATGTATTACAACCTCATTCCTTTTTTATGCCTGAATAATATACCATTTGTGTGGATATACCTTATTTGTTTATCCATTCATCCACTGATAGATATTTGGGTTGCAGCTACTTATCAGCTATCATGAACTATCCTGTCCTGAACATCCATGTACCGTTTCTGTGTGAACATATATTTTCACTTCTCTTGGAATTGCCAAGTCCTATGGCACCTCTCTGTTTAACTTTCTGAGGAACTGCCAGAATCACAGTTTCTGTTTCTCATGAAATTAAAATGAAGAACATCTACCAGGTGGTCAGAGAGATGGACATATCTGTTACTGGTCAGATCCTGAGATGTAGTACTGATTCGGGGGGGTGGTTATAACAGAAAAATAGTGGTTTTATTTTTTTAGAGGAATGATTTTCATGAGAAAAGAGGATGCTGTTTTCCTTTTCAAAATGAAAATGAAATTAAACTCTGGTTCTTCTCCAAGTTCTTGTTGAATAGCCAGCTCTTGTTCAGTCAGCGATCTCAGAATATTCAAGTAAAACTCTTCATCAGAAAATGTGAACCAAAAAGAAACCTCAATACTTCTCGGCCATCTAGTGGGTTCACACTGGTGTGAGCACATGGTATTCACTGACCTGGGATGTAACTAAGGGAGGGGGGAATAGGAGCAGAGAATCTTTAAAAATTTTTCTTATTGGTGCTGGGGATTGAGCCATACACGTGCTAGGCAGGGCCTCTACCAAGCACTTCCATGAAGCTGCACCTCCAGCTCTGCGTGAGTCTTTCCAGACCTAAAATATTGTAAGAAAGCACAAAGAATAAGAAAACCCCCAAAGGCAATTTAAATGGATTGGGGAGAATCTTCTGAAATGGTGGAAGCTAGTTCTGTAGATAACTGGAAACCTGAGGAGGCTCTAAGGCTCTGGAGAGGTGTGGGAACTTTGAGTAGTCCATGGAAGTTATGAGTCTTCTCCCAAGAAAGCCATACGTCAGTCTGATGTGGTGGTGCACACCTGTGGTTTGAGGCTAGCCTCGGCAATTAGTGAGACCTTGTCTCAAAATTAACAATAAAAGGTGCTGGGAGTTTAACTCAGAGATAAAATGCCCCTGGGATTAATCCACAGTACCCAAAGAAAAGAAAAACCCATATATCATGACATTATTCCAGCACTTTCAGAGAGGCCTCGCCCTACCCCTGAACTATCTGTAGCCTCCTCTTCTAAGTCCGTGGACTCCAGGTCCTTGAACATGGGTAGATAATTAAAATCCACAGATGACTTGCAAACCTTATAATAGGCATGGCTGCAAACCCTTCCCAACATTCATCCTCCTTATCCCCGCCCCCCCAAGAAATAGAAAGTCCACCAACTTTCATTTTATGATATCGGAAATTGAACTCAAGAGGTGTTCTACCTCTGAGCGACACCTCCAGCCTTGTTTTATTTTTTTTATTTTGAAGAATGGTCTCACTAAATTGCCGAGGGTCTTGCTAAGTTGTGACCCTCCTGTCTCAGCCTCCCAGGTACTAGGACTAGAGGTGTGCACCACCAAGCCCATCTGCCCACCTGCTTTTTTTTTTTTTTTTTTTTTTTTTGGTGGTACTGGGGTTCCTGGAAGCCCGTCTATCTCCGGGCTACACTCCCAGACCTATTTTATTTTTGGAAACAGGGTCTCCCAAGCCAGCGCGGCTGGCTTCGGACCTGCGCGATCCTCCTGTCTCTGCCTCCCAAGCGCGGGGATTACAAGCGTGCGCCACCACGCCCGGCCAGCCCACCTGCTTTTATTAGATCAATTTAGCAGAAGATGAATGACCTGGTTTTCATTTACCCTCCATACAGGTGCCATCACTGTTAATTATAGTAATTGCGTAGGAGGAACTCTAGACAAAGAAGGAGAAAACAAAGTTGAGCAAATAAGGTGACCTGAGGGAGATGGGCGGGGAGAAGAGGGAAATTCCCTAGTGCACATGATGTACACTCACGAACATACCAAAGCCAATCACTAAGCCAAACATGGGGAGGAGTGAGGGGGAGGGATTGAAGTGGGAACTGGGGAATCTAAGAGCGATGTGTGCACGCCTGCCTCTACCATCTTGTACTCCATTAAGATGTATGACTACAATTCACCAATACAAAGATAAAAGGCAAAATAATAATAATTGAAGTGAAGAAATAAAAAAGAAAGTAATAGGCAGCAGCTTGGATTTCCAAACCAGAGAATTCACACTTGCAAATAGAAGGAAAGAAAAGAATTTCAATTGTTAAGAGGGAACTGGGGTTTTATTTTTATTTTTGGAAGGATTACATTTTAACAGACTTTCAATTTATTGGATTTATATTTTAGAATTTTATGCATTGTCAAGCCTGTGCATTTTTTGGAAGGATCCTTATAGGTTCAGTTTTTAAAGTAATTATAATTCACCTTACCTTTTCAAACAATAAATCTGAATTCTTTTTCTTTTTTGTGTGAGGGCCTAGGAATTGAACCCAGGCACATTCTGCATCTAAGCTATACCCCAGCCCCTTTCTTGTAACCCCTTTTTATTTGAAACAGGGTCTCATTAAGTTGCTGAGGGTCTCACTAAATTGCTGAAGCTGGCCTCAAACCCAAGATCCTTCTGTCTTAGCCTCCTAAGTACTGGGATTATAGGTATATACTACCATCATGCCCTTCTTAATCGGAATTATTTCTCAACAGCTAATATGTTGGGTGATATAACAAAGTGGAAAGCTTTCATGAATTATACCTTGACTCAGCTGTCAGGATTACCACGTTTAAACTAATCAATCCATCATCAGCTGATATCTAATAGCAAACTGACCTTTGGATTGCCCACCCGATCTTGCTATTTCAATAGCAGTCTCCCTGTCTCCCAGACAACAGGACCATAAAAGTTTGAAGTCACTAGTTTCCTTTGAAATATCACTGCTTGGTCATTCTCTGCACTTATTCATGACATTGACAGCATAGAATCCTATGAAGCGTTCCCTTTGTTTTCTTACTTTTTTGGTATTAGAGATTGAACCCACAGGCATTCTACCTCCAAGCCACACCCCCGAGCCCTATTTTATTTTTTGTTGTACTGGGGTTAGAACCCAGGGGCCTTCTACCTCCATGCTACACCTCTAGACTTATATTTTATTTGGAAATAGGGTCACTAAATTGCTGAGAACCTAAGTAGCTGAGGCTGGCTTCGAACCTGCAGTATCCTCCCGTCTCAGCCTCCCAAGTACTGGAATTACAAGCATGCACCACCATGCCCGGTTCCTATTTTAGTTTTTTTGAAGCAGGATCTTGCTAAATTGCTGAGGCTTGCTTTGAACCTGGGAGCCTCCTGTCCCAGCCTCCCAAGTACTAGGATTACAGGCATGTGCCACCATGCCCTTCTATTTATCTTACTTAATCTTCATTTCTTCATGGAGTTTGGAGTTCATGTATTTGTTTTGGTTCTGGGGATGGAACCAGGGATTTTTCTACCTCTGAGTTACACCTCCAGCCCTATTTTATTTTTTTATTTGGAAACAGGGTCTTGCTAAGTTGCTGAGAGCCTCACTAAACTGTAAGGCTGGTCTCAAATCTTCTATCCTCCTGTCTCAACCTCCTATATACTGGACCTATATTTAGAATTTCTAAAATCTTTCGCTTTCATAATTAATTTAGGCAACAAAGTTAACTAAACAGGAAAGTCAGGCTAAAACGCTGGTTCTACAATAGCAGCATAAAAGGAACTGTGGCCGGGCGTGGTGGCGCACGCTTGTAATCCCCGCGCTTGAGAGGCGGAGACAGGAGGATCATGCAGGTTCGAAGCCAGCTGCGCTGGTTTAGGAGACCCTGTTTCCAAATAAAAATAAAATAGGTCTGGGAGTGTAGCCCGGAAGTAGAAGGGCTTCCAGGAACCCCAGTACCACCACCAAAAAAAAAAAAAAAAAAAAAAAAAAAAGGAATTGTGTCCAGGACCCTAAAAGGAAACAACTTGACAATTTCAGTCTGCCATCATCCCAACATCCACCATGGGCAGAGAACCCTAGTACCTGGCCAGGATCAGGTGCTTACTGTGGATACACAGATGGCTGAGTAAATAACAGGACTGTTAACTTAAGTGAAAGGGATGGATTTGAAAATGTGGGGAATTCAGGGTGGCCATCAGACGCCAGTCACCTATTTTGAAGAATGGGGCACCAGCGGCCTTTGCTGAGTTACACATTCCAAGAGCTAAGTTCTAGTTTCCTCTCTGCCTCTGACCACATCTGGCTTACCTATCCATTGAGTGAGATTCTGTGATTTCAAGTTCTTTGTGTGACGATCCCAAGAAATAACAGGCCTACTAAGTGCTTTAGAGAAGTGCTTTATAGCCTGCCAGTCGGTGGTGCACGCTTTTAATCCCAGCATTCGGGAGGCTGAGACAAGAAGATCGCAGTTCTTGGATAGCCCCAGCTACTTAGTGATGCCCTTTGCAACTCAGTGAGACCCTGTTTCAAAATAAACAGGTGTAAAAAACAATAATAAAACAGGTGCAACTCAGTAGAATGCCCCTGAGTTCCATCCCCAGTACCCCCCAAAAAAAAAAGAAAAAAGAAAAAAGTGTTTTATAGCTAAATGTTAAACCAGTTAAGACTGACCATACCGACACCAACAAGTCGGGGGGAGGCAGCAATTCTGGCAAGATGTGTCCCTGGGAGGACACTTCTGAAACTGGGCCGCATCGGGATGCCAGGAATTCGGGTAAAAATCAAATCCTGCCGCCTGGGTCTGGAGTGGGGCCTAGATTAGTGACAAGCTCCGGAGCGCGATGCTCCGGAGCGCGATGCTCCAGGGACCGGGCTTTGAGAAGAGGGGACTGGAGGAGGACGGAACGGGAGGAAGGATGCTGCGGGCAGGATGCTCGGGGCGGGCGGGCGGGGATTGGAGGGGCGGGAGCTGCGGGCTGCAGCGAGGCTGCGCAGAGCGAGGCCGGCGGGGCGTGCGGCTGCGCGGGCGCGGCAGGTGGCGGCGGCGGCGGCTGGTCCCCGCCCGCGCCCGGGCGCCCCCGCTGCGGCCCGAGCGGCCAGGCTGCGGGATCGGTGCGCGGCGATGGCCCGGGCGCCGCGGCTCCTGCCGCCGCCGCTGCTGCTGCTGCCCCCGCTGCTGCTGCTGCTGCTGGCCGGGCCGGGCTGCGCCGCCAGCCCTGCCGACGACGGCGCGGGCCCGGGGGGCCGGGGACCCCGGGGCCGGGCGCGGGGGGCCGCGGGCGCGGACGAGGCGGGGCCGCGCCACGACTCCTCCTACGGCACCTTCGCGGGGGAGTTCTACGACCTGCGCTACCTGTCCGAGGAGGGTGAGGCCGCGGGCGGGCCGGGGGCTGCGGGGGCAGAGGCGGGGAGGGGCCCCCGATGGCGGGGCAGCGCGCGGGTTCCGAGGCCCGGGAGGCAGCTGTGCGCAGCCTGGCCCCGCTGGGGAGCGCACTGCTCCCAGCCCCGCCGCCCCGAGGCCCGGCCCAGGAGCTGTCAGCTTCTGAAGCCGGCTTTACACGTGGGGAAACTGAGGCCAGGGAGGGCGGTGGTCCCCCACGGCCTGCGAGGCTGTGTGCAGGGGTGCCGAGCCTAGGCTCTTCCTGTTCTCAGCTCTGGCTTCCACCTCCCTCCCGGGGAGGCGGCTGCCATCTGGCTTGGGGTGTGCAGAAACCCGGGCGGGGACAGGAGAAACCCCAACTTGAAGAGAGATATTGCCTTGTTCCTCCCTAACCTTATTGACCTACTTTAGCAGTGAGTCCCAGCTCCTTAGCCCGTGTGTCGCTGCTCGCTCAGCGGCCCCAGAGCTGGGTCACATCTCCCTCCCCACTCCCAACCCACTTCTCTGCCACCAAATGTTAGGGTCCCCTCCTGTGAGCCACCATTGTTGGGGCCATCTGGACCCAGAGACTGGGGGGTTGTAGCCGTCAGTCTCCCTGTGGAGCCGCTTTAGAGAGTGGGAAAGGCAGACAGTTCTATTTTAGGAATGGAAACATGTCTCTTGATACTGCAACTTTGAGAAGTAGCGATTTTCCTTTTCTTCTGCTGAGAGGAATATCCCAGAACCAAGCAGGGGTTTGAGTTGTCGGTATCTGCTTGCTGGTGTATCTGTTAGTTAGGACTCATTCAGCTATATAGAAAACAAATGTGAATACCTTCGGTAAGACAGTTGTCTCAGCCAGGCGTGGTGGCGCACACTTGTAATCCCCGCGCTTGGGAGGCGGAGACAAGAAGGATGGCGCGGGTTCGAAGCCAGCCTCAGCTACTTACTGAGGCTCTCAGCAACTTAGTGAGACCCTGTTTCCAAATAAAATATAAAATGGGTCCGGGAGTATAGCCCAGAGGTAGAAAGCTTCTGGGTTTTACCCCCAGTACCACACACACACACACACACACACACACACACACACACACAAAGATAGTTGTCTCTCCTGTCAAGAAATTTAGAAGTCGGCCGGCCAGACCTGGTGTGAGAATCGGTGGTTTTCAGAGACCCCGGATCCTGCTTTTCCTTCATAGTTACTAGCATGTAACCTCTTGGTTTCAAAGCACAGTGTGAACTCCAGCCGTTATATTCCCATTCCAAACAGTGGGAAGGGTGAATAGGAAGACGGCCACAGGCTACTTTATAAAGCAGTTACTTGGAGGTGCCAGCTACCAATACTACTTAGTCCTGTGACCACACATAGGTGTAAAGGAGGCTAGAAAAGGTGGCCTTTTAGATGAGGCATAATATAGCCAGTTTATTTTATTTGGGGGGGGTGGTACTGGGGGTGGAACCCAGAAGCTTTCTACCTCCGGGCTATACTCCCAGACCTTTTTTATATTTTATTTGGAAACAGGGTCTCACTAAGTTGCTGAGACCCTCAGTAAGTAGCTGAGGCTGGCTTCGAACCCGCACGATCCTCCTGTCTCAGCCTCCCAAGCGTGGGGATTACAAGCGTGCGCCACCACGCCCGGCTGATAATATAGCCAGTTTAAACACTGGAATTACAATAAAGGAAAACAGAGAGAATGGATTTTGGAAATTATATATATATTTGTATTGAGGATTGAACTCAGGAACATTTTACCTCTGAGCTTCATCCCCAGCCCAACCCTTTTTACTTTTTATCTTGAAACAGAGTCTAAAGTTGCTAAGAATCTTGCTAAGTTGCAGAGGCTGACCTTGAACCTGAAATCCTCCTGTCTCAACCTCCCAAGTACTTTTATTACAGGCATGTGCCACTGCACCTGGCTAGGGAAATATATTTGTTAAAGGCTTGGCTGCTGAATCAGAGTCTCTCAACATATGGTGGTTTGAATAAGACAGATGATAAGAGCCTGGGTGGTCTGAAACTGTGGAGACACCTCCATTCCACGCAGTCATTCTGGGACCCAGGTTCTTCCCATCTTGTTGCTCCTCCATCCCCTAAGGCGGTGTTGTCTTCATCTGTATGGCAGAAGCATGTCCTCATTCAAGACTGAGGGAAAGAAAAAGACAAGTTCAGAGTAAGCAGTTGCCTTTTAGGCTTTTTGCATAAATCACTGCTGCTTGTATTCCTTTGGCAAAAACATAATTATACAGCCTAGCTGGGGTTGGGCCTGAGGGGTATCGTATTCTATCTGAGCAGCCGTGTGGCCAGGAAGAAGGGGTAAATGACAGAGAGGGTCAGAGGATAGGGGTAAATGACGGAGAGGGTGAGAGGATAGCAACAGAAGCAGAATCTGTCGCTCTGGAAAAGAATAAACATCCCAAGCTCATCTGCTTCTGAAAGCATTTGATACGTATTTATTTTATGCACAGCCAGCCTAGCACTGCCAGGTGCCTTAATAGTTGTGCATGAGAGCTTGTATTCCGATCGGGTGCCTAACACATGAAGAAGGAGCTCGGATTCTATATGACCATGCATACATCGGAGAGGATAAACTGTTCATTGCACCACCTGGTGTTCTGGAGTTGGACCTCGGATAGGCTGCAGCCATCGAGGACAGCTGTGTAGAGTCCAGGAAGTATAAAAGCCTGGCAAGGTGCGAGAGGTAGGGTATGTTGGTGCCATGCAGCAGATGGCAGAGCATTCTATGGGCATACAAATTCCTGGTCTGTCTGCTTGTCCCTCCCACCCGTTCTGCACACCAACAGGCTTAATCTTCCTAAAGCCTGCTTCTAACCTTGGTGCTGTACTCAAACAGCCATGATCATTTCACCCAGCTCCCTGGAGGAAGCTTCAGCTGTTTTATCTGGAGTTTTTTATTTTTTCCTCTGGCCCAGCTTCGTTTCACATCAATCTCTCTCCTCCCTCCCTGCCCCAGTGAGCACTCCTGTTCTTTCCCTGCCTTCCCCTCTTGCTGACTCCACTTCAGTTACTGATCTGCTGTTATCCGGCTGGTGCTGGTGGGGATGCTCTTGGGGGAGCACCCTCTCGGTGACAGCACCTCTGCCAGATTATCCTGGACCTGGGCTTCTGCCCTGTGGACCTGAATAGAGACTTACCCCAGATCGTTAGAAATCATCAGTGGCACTGCCTTAAAAGGTAGAACAGTTGGGCACCGTTGTGCATGCCTATAATCCCATGGGAGGCTGAGTCAGGAGGATCACAGGTTTGAGACCAGCCTCAGCAATTTAGGGAGGCCCTCTGAAACTTGGTGACACCTTGTTTCAAAATAATCAAACAACAACAATGCCCCTGGTTCCCATTCTCAGTATCTCTCTCTCTCTCTCTCTCTCTCTCACACACACACACACACACACACACACACACACACACACACCAAAAAAGGGCATAAAAGCATGATTGTACATGCGATAATCTCAGTACTTGGGAGGCTGAGGCGGGAGGATGACAGATTTGAAGCCAGTCTTAGCAGTTGGGCAAGACCCTATTTCAGAATAAAAATAAAAAGGGAGAGGCAGAACCAGAAGAAAGGGGCATCGTGGAAGGTGAAGAAAAAGAGGATGGCTGAGGCAGCGGCCCATTCCATGGCGAGACCTGATAATATGAACAACCAAAGTTGCCGGGCGTGGTGGTGCACGCTTGTAATCCCCGCGCTTGGGAGGCAGAGACAGGAGGATCGCACAGGTTTGAAGCCAGCCGCGCGCGCGCTGGCTTAGGAGACCCTGTTTCCAAATAAAAATATAAAATAGGTCTGGGAGTGCAGCCTGGAGGTAGAAAGGCTTCCAGGAACCCCAGTACCACAAAATACATACATACATACATACATACACACATACATAGTATTCAGTGGACTTGGAACGAGCGGCAGGGGTGACCTTTCCTCGGATGGTGCAGTGGGGAAGGATGGACACAGGCTCCCGACTTTGGAGGAAGTGGCCGGTGGGAATTGTGCCTTCAGACTCTTCTTGCTATTGGTACAGTACTCATGGGGTTGTCCTGTCCTAGCGATCAGCCGTCTCGCTTCCTCGGTAGAGCCCCCTTCTCAGATTCCCAGTAGCCAAGAAGCTGAGCTGGCCTGGAAGCATGAAACTAGGAAAAGAAACAGAACGTTAGGGCTGGGGAGAGGGGGTTAATGAAGCTGTGAAGAAGAGAATAGGGGTAGGGAAGTGTAGCTCAGGGGTAGAATGTTCCTAGATTTTATCCCCGATGCCTGTCTGCCTGCCTCCCTCCCTCCCTCTCTCTCTCTCTCTCTCTCTCTCTCTCTCTCTCTCTCTCTCTCTCTCTCTCTGTGTGTGTGTCTCTGTCTCCGTCTCTGTCTCTCTCTGTGTTAATGGGGATTGAGTCCAGGGGCATTCTGCTGCCGAACTACACCCCCAGTCCTATTCAATATTTTGTTTGGAAACAGGGTCTCACTAAGTTGTGGAGCCTCACTGTGTTGCTGAGGCTGGCTGTGAACCTGAGATGCTCTTGTCTCAGCCTCCAAGCACTGGTGCAAATTAACCATGCACCTGACTATGTGTGTTCACTCTTAAAATTTAAATCATGTGTTAGTTTATTTCACTCGTTATTTGGTGTATCTGCTGTCTCAGCCTTACATGACTCATTCCTACAGTTCCAGCCCAAATGCCACCTCTTCCAGGGAGCCTTCCCTGATGGTCTCCTCCTCCCACCCTGGTCCATTAGGCAAGGATGTTCTCCCACAACATACTTCCTAACTCTGCCAGGACCACTTTTTTCTTTATGCCGAGGAGTTTGGAGAGGGTCCAGATGATTGAATACTAACTACTTGGACCTATTTCCCTTGAAGTTCTCAACCTTGAACCCATATATTCTGAACACTAGTAAAATGTAAAACAGATGACCATTTCATTTTGGGCAAATGCTCTTTTGAGGGTTCTCTGGAAAAGCAAAAAGTTGGTTTAGGATCAGGACCTCTTGTTCCCTTCTCCCCGTTGCTAAGAAGGACTGGTTTGAGAAGCAAATTTTGAGTCTTGACCCAGCCAGCCGTGCAGAGAATGGTAACTGGCTTGCCCTGGGAGCCACACCTGCCCAGGAACGAAAAAGGCCGCTTGTGTTTGCTTATCTTTAAGGAATACTGATGTGAATGCTTATAAAGCATGGCATAATCAGTGAGTTTCTGACCATCAAGTACTGATCGCAGGTTTTTCTCATCCTGAGAAAGCGTTGGTAAGGAGGCGGGGAGAAGAAAGAGGCGGAGGACGGGCAGAAGTCCATCCATCTGGTCCTGGGCTTCCTCCCAGCCACGTACTACAGGTGGATACATAACTCATTGCCCACTAATCTGGGAGCTGTTTAAAGATAACGGTCCACATCTAATTCATCTCTGTATCCTCCGTGAGTCTAGCCTGCTGGTAACACTCATTGGAGCTAACTTTGAATAAGTGTTTACTATGAGCTAAGCACTGTTCCATAGTGACTTTAGTCTTTGCAGTAACTTTGTAAGTTAGATACCACTGTTAAGCCCTCTTTACAGTTAAAAGAACTGAGATGGGCGGGGTGGCACACACCTGCCATCCCACTACTTCGGAGGCAGAGACAGGAGAATTGCAGGTTTGCAGCCAGCCTCAGAAACATAGTGAGACCCTGTTTTTTTTTGTTTTTGTTTTTGTTTTGTTTTGTACTGGGGAATGGAACCCAGGAGCATTCTACCTCTGAGTTATTTTTCTACCTCAGCCCTATTTTTTTATTCTTTATTTTGAAACAAGATCTCACTGAGTTGCAAAGGGCCTCGCTAAGTAGCTGAGACTGTCCGCGAACCGCGGTCCTCCTGTCTCAGCCTCCCAAATGCTGGGACTACAAGCGTGCACCACCATGCCTGTCTGAGACCCTGTTTGAAAATAAAAAATAAAATAGAGAGAGAGAGAGAGAGAGAGAGAGAGAGAGAGAGAGAGAGAGATTGAGATTGACTAACCCACAGAGAATTTCAATGTCTTAGCTAAAGTCCCACAGCTAGGAGATAGCAAAGAACCGTGTGTGTTTTTCCTTCATCGGTGCCCAGCCTGCCTGGAGCGGAGGGTCCCTGCTGACGCGCTAGGAAGTGGAGTTACACAGTGGAATTGGAATTGAGAGTTCTCGTGAGCAAACAGGTTTGGATTGATATCGTGGGCAGTTAGAATTTCAGGCTCCTCGGCACCTGGCACGACCAGGAAGCTACATTCATGGAGTGTAAAACTTTATACTTCACAAAGTCCCTGGACAGCGCCACTTGGTGATATGACCCTGACGAGTAGACAGAATGACTCGAGCGGTCCAGAAGGAGGCTGACACGGCCGTTCTCAGAGATGAAACTGAGCGCCGTGGCCAACTTCTGGCTAAAACTTCACGGAATCAAGCGCTAAATTAATACCTGAAGGCTGTGAGCCAAGCGGTTAATTAGAAGCCATAAATAGCAATCCGGAAGCCATTAGCTACCCAGGAGAGTATGGGAAGCAGGCTGGGGGGATGGCAGAAAGGAACAGATAGTGTTTGTGAATTAGACAGGAATGGAAACCATAAAACGTATTGAGAACCTCAGAAATCAACGGGGGTGGGGTTGGGCATAACAATAAAGAAGAAAAAACAGCTCTGATTATTCTCCAAAACAACAGTCATACAAGGGTTTACAGAGTCCGCATGAGAGGAAGGTCTCAAATAAGAAGGGGCAAAGAAGGATGTTTACAGTTTATTTTTTTAAAATATTTATTTATTTATTTTGCAGTACTGGGGATGGAACCCAGGGGCATTGCACCTCTGGTCTACACCCCCAGCCCTGGTTTTTATTCTTTATTTTGAGACAGGGTCTCACTGGGTTGCGAAGGGCCTAAGTAGCTGGGGCTGTCCATCAACCATGATCCTCCTGTCTCAGCCTCCCAAATGCTGGGATCACAAGCGTGCACCAACACACTCAGCTACGTTCTTTTTCTTTTTTAAGCTCCAAACCGATATCATTTCATCTCATTCAATTTTTTATTTTGGGAGAAAAGAACAAGACAGGTCAGTGCAGGGAGAGGGACTGAAAGAGAGAGGAGTGGAGGGCAGGGAAGGCCTTTATTTATTTTTATTTATTTTTATTTTTATTTATTTATTTATTTATTTATTTATTTATTTTGGTGGTACTGGGGGTGGAACCCAGATGCTTTCTACCTCTGGACTACACTCCCAGACCTTTTTTATACTTTATTTGGAAACAGGGTCTCACTAAGTTGCTGAGAGCCTCACTAAGTAGCTGAGGCTGGCTTCGAACCTGTACGATCCTCCTGTCTCAGCCTCCCAAGCGTGGGGATTACAAGCGTGCGCCACCACGCCCGGATTTTATTTTTTATTTTTGGTAATACCATGAATTTAATCCAGAGGCATTCTACCACTGAGCCACACCCGCAGTCCTATTTTTTTTTTTTTAATTTTGAAACAGGATCTCACTGACTTGTGGAGGGCCTCATTAAGCTGCTGAGGCTGGCCACGAACCTGCGATCCTCCAGTCGCAGCCTCCCAAGTACTGGGATTACAGACATGCGCCACCACACCAAGCCCAGGGAAGATCTTTAAACAGTGAAGTGATAGGGCGTAGCTCCATGGTGGAGCACTTGCCTAGCATGCATGAGACCCTGGGTTTCATCCCCAGTGCGACTTTTTAAAAAAGGCACATGATGGAAAGGGGGGAATCAGATAGCAGGTGAACAGTAGCAGGCTGGGGTGCCTGGGGTAGGAATGTGATGACTCAATAAATGTACCAGGGGAGAAAGAGAGAACTTTAGGACTGAGGCTTCAGGAAGGGGAGACAGACTGGGTGGGGGTGGAATTGTTCTCTGAGATAGCTAGCTTCAGAGGAAGAGCCCTACAGAAGTGGAGGAGCGTGGTGTTGGACATCTGGAATTGATTTGCTTGTGGAATATACAGAAGGAACCTTCTGGGGGCAGTTGGCTGTTGGAATTAAACACACTGATATAAGAAGAGAGGGAAGGCTGAAAATTAGAAAGAGAAAGAAAAAATTTAAGGAAAGCAGAAAGAAGGCTGGGCACGGTGGCACGTGCCCATACACCCTGTACTCGGGAGGCTGAAGCAGGAGGATCGCAGGTTCCAGGGCAGCCTCTGCATGTGGTGAGACTCGCGTCAACCTAGCAAGACCCTGGTTCCAAATAAGAAAATCAGGATGGAAGTGTGGCTTGAAGGTAGAATGCCTCTAGGTCCAACCCCTAGTATCATATGCACAAAAAAATAGAAAGTAGAAGGAAAAGAAACCACTTAGGAAATGTGGAAGAATTAATTAAATAGAAAGCAAATATTCAGTAAAGAGGATCAACAAAGTCAAATGTTCTCAAGAGCCGGGTACAGTGGCCTACTCCTGTAAGCTCAGCAAGTTTGAAGGCTGCAGCAGCAACTTAGCGAGGCCCTCTGGAACTTAAAAATACCGTTTCAAAATTTAAAAAAATAAAATAGGACTAGAGATGTAGCTCTGAGGTAGAATTTCCTGGCTTCGATCCCCAGTACCAAAAAAATAAAAACAAAAAAATTGGTGCCAGACTTGGAGAAAAAACATTGTAACATCCGAAACCAGCAATTATCTGGAAAATAACCGAATTCCCATGAAAAAAGATCAAAATACAAGTAATAAAAGAAGAATGTGGCAGACTCATCGCAGAAAGGAAAACCCAAGTGGTTAATACAGAGAGGAACAAATGTTCAATGCACCAGTACTTAGGGAAATTTAAATTAAAATAATAGCAGTGATGGTATCAAGTGCAGCAAGGAGGAGCGGAAACTGGGACAGTCACGCGCTGCTGATGGGATTGTAGAGAAGGGCTGGCATTCTGAACGTTAATCTCATTCAGATGTGACCCATCAGTTCCTCTCCTGGGGTTATGACAGCAAAATGAAAACCTCTTGCATAAACCTAGGAAACACTGGAAAGGATATTTATTTCTTCATTATTTGAGAAAGGAACTATTGAAAGCAACCTAAGTGTCTGAACCTGGAGGAGAGTTAAAAGAACATGTGGTTTTATGCACATCAGGGAATACTATTCACCCAGGAGTAATCACCGGTCTTAGATTTACATATGTAAGTAGGTTTCCAAAGGAAAATATTAAACAGAATGAGATTTACTGTGTCTGGACATTTATGCAGATTGTAGACATACACAGACATTCTACATTTGAAAGCACATGTATGTAAAAATAAGCACATTGGATGGTGAGAGGTAAGTTGGCTGGGCCGTTGCAGTTCGACTCCGTCCAGGCATTTCCAGCCTTGTGCGTGGCCGTGGGCTGGCTCATCACTGCATCTCTGGACAGCTTGGCAAGGTGGAAAGTTATGCCAACAATGTGGCTGCTGGCCGATTTGATACTTATAAGAGAATCATGCAAGAGGTCAGGATGGTGATGTTGGGAATATGGAAAGCTTTTTGCAACCTGGCAGGACCCTACTTTGCACAGACAGAATTCCAGGCTTCATGGAACTGACAGAGATAAGAACCTTACCTCCAACTCCATGTGTCTGGTATCCACCATCACCAATCATCAGCGTTCCTCCTCCTCCTCCTATTATTATTATTATTATTATTATTATTATTAGTAGTAGTAGTAGTAGTAGTAGTAATGTGTATGTTACTGGGATTGAATCCAGCAACATTCTGTCTTAAAGCTATACCCCCATTCCATTCCGTGTGTGTGTGTGTGTGTGTGTGTGTGTGTGTGTGTGTGTGTGTGTGTGGTACTGGAGATTGAACTGAGGGGCATTCTACCTCTCAGCTACACCTCCAACCCTATAGTTTATTTTTTATTTTGAAACAGGGTCTCACTAAGTTGCAGAGGGCCTCACTAAGTAGCTAAGGCTGGCTGTGAACCCACGATCCTCCTGTCTCAGCCTCCCAAGGACTGGGATTACAAGTGTGCACAGCCATGCCTGGCTCCTCCCAGTCCATTTTGAATTTTTGTTTTGAAATAGGGTCTCTGTAGGTTACTGAGAGTCTCACTATGCTGCCGAGGCTGTCCTTGAACCTGTGATCTTCCTGTCTCAGTCTCCCAAGTACTGGGATTACAGGCGTACACCACCATGCCCAGCTCGTATCCATTTATTACTGCTGTGGCCTTTCAGTTTGCCACAGTATGATACTGCTTTTCTAAGATATATGGGCTTCAGTGCTCATTTTTGTTAAAAATGTTCATTCTTGACAGAAGGATGTGCAGGGAATGCACTAGACCCAGTGACTAGGTGGGAAGGAAAGTGGAGTTAGGAATAGATCAAGAGGAAACAGAAGAAGAGTAACTGACAGCGAATGTCTCACAAACCAAGAACTACCAGATTAATTCTGTGTTTCTAGGTACTTAAAAAGTCCAGAATCAAAATACTGCGAAAATGGTATAGTACTGGAAAACGTAGATCCTTTTAAAGATCTCCATTCTCTTGTCTTTAAAATGATAACTGCTAATAAGCTAATTGATCCCAAACACATCGTCTCAGGATTCAAGGATTAATCCACTTACTCTGTCTTAGAAATCGCATTAGCTTTTTAAATGGGCGATTAGCCCTGGGAGCTAAGCAAGAGTTGGGGGACTGAGAAGCAAAAAGGAGGCACTAGGATAGCAGAGAGAACGTAAGAAGAGCCCCGCCCCTGGGGCTGGAGTGGCCAGGAGGAGGGCTTGGGGTTAGCAGCATGTGGAAGGGCAGATCCCAGGTCTCCAGGGCGCAACCTGCTCCCCCTGCAGGGGGCTCTGCCCAGCTGCTGCCACTTTTAAGGATGTGGAATGGCTGGTTCTGGGAGTCTAGCAAGAAGCTGGGACCTCAGACCAACAGCCACTCAAAGGAGGAAGCGGGGTTACTGAGGACTTGCTTACGGGAACGGCAGTCCTGCGGGAAGGAGCCGTCCTCTTTCCTTCTTCCTTGGGTGTGTCCCATGGACTTGCCTCGGCAGCTGGCAAGGGAGAAGGTTCGCACGGTGTTCAGTCCCCAGAAGGCTGGGTTGTCTCCCATAGGAAGAGCTTAAACCCTGGTGCATAACCCAGACTTTGTTTATGCCAGAGAATGAAGGACTGGTCATAATTTCAGAAAAACGTTGAAATACTGCTCACTTAATTCTAATAACCAGTTCCACCAATGGACTGCAACTTTGTGGGGGCACTCATGACCAGAGATAGTACAGAGCTCACAAGTTAAAAGTCATGATCCCCAACAAGACTGCCCATGCTTTAGAACACCTAGCTATAAATGCAGGGGCTCCCCAGTTCTAAAATTTACTAGAATGTCTCATGGAACTTAGAAAAGCACCTTACTTAAAAGTAGAGCGTTGCAGCCAGGTGCGGTGGCACAGACCTGTGATCCCAATACTTGGGAGGCGGAGACAGGGGGGAATCACAGGTTCAAGGAAAGTCTCAGCAACGTAGTGAGACTCTCAGCAATTTAGACCCTGTTTCAAAATAAGATATAAAAGCCAGGCGTGTTGGCGCACACTTGGAATCCCCGCGCTTGGGGGGCGGAGACAGGAGGATGGCTCAGGTTCGAAGCCAGCTGTGCTGGCTTAAGAGACCCTGTTTCCAAAAATTTTAAAAAAGTATAAAATAGGTCTGGGAGTGTAGCCCAGAGGCAGAAGGGCTTCCAGGAACCCCAGTATCACCAAAATAATAAAATAAAATAAAATATTAAAAGGGTTGGGGTTGTAACTGGGAGGTAGAATGCCCCTGGGTTTAATCCCCAGTAACACAACACACACACACACACACACACACCACCACCACCACCACCAACAACAACAACAACAACAACAAGAATTATAGTGTTGAAAGCTGGGTGTGGTGGCGCACCCTTGTAATCCCCGCGCTTGGGAGGCGGAGACAGGAGGATCGCTCTGGTTCGGAGCCAGCTGTGCTGGCTTAAGAGACCCTGTTTCCAAATTTAAAAAAAAATAGGTCTGGGAGTGTAGCCCGGAGGTAGAAGGGCTTCCAGGAACCCCAGTACCAACAAAATAATAATAATAATAATAATAATAATAATAATAATAATAATTAATAATAATTATAGTGTTGACATGCAGGATACAACTCAGTAGCAGGTTAATACAGGGCGAGCTTTGGCAGGCTCTCAAGTGCTCAGTTGCCATGCTGTCCTGTGAGGTCAGCATGTCACCCCCTGCAACATATCAAAGTGTTCAACCAGGAAACTCTGCTGGACTTTGAAGTCCAGAGCTTTTATCAGAGCGGGTGATGGGTGACGCACCTGTAATCCCATGGTACTTGGAAGGCTGAGACAGGAGGATCACAGGTTCAATTTAGCAAGGCCCTCTGCAACTTATTAAGATCCTGTTTCAAAAAAAAAAAAACAAACAAACAACTAATACAGGGCTGAGGATGTATCTCAGAGGTAGAATGCCCCTGAATTCAATTCCTAGCACCATAAAAACAAAAAACCAAGAGAGAATTTATTGGGTTTGCATTATGCAGGCATGGCTGATTTAATCATTGGCCATGTGACTGACTCAGTCTCTAAGCCCCCGTCTCCTAATGACACAATGGGTCCTTTGGATGATTGGTCTTTATCCCGAGTCATCTATTCTTTTAGCACAAACTCAAGGGGTTCAGGTATAGCAGACACTCCTATTACTTGGAATATTTCATAGTTTTAGAATCTGTTTCCCAGAAAGCAGGGACAAAAGCCAAATTATTTTTCAACAACTTACAAAATAAGATAAAAACAAGTTATTGGGGCATGGAGGTAGAGTACATGCTTAGCATGCGCAAGGTCCTGAGTTCAATCCCTTGAAAAATAAAAATTATCCCTTGAAAAATAAAAATGTGCCTAAATAGATGAGTGAACGTATTTGATAGAGCACAAGCTCTCAGTCTAAGTTTTAAGGTGTCTAAGTTCCTAAGATGATAGGAGTTAGTTAGTGCTGGTGAAAACAACATTAATAAATTACCTTGGCTGGGCATGGGGGCACACACTTGTAATCCCAGTAGGCTGAGATGGAAGGATTGCAGGTTGGTGGTCAGCCTCAGCTACTTAGTGAGGCCCTCCACAACTTAGTGAGACTCTGTTTCAACATAAGGAATAAAAAATAGGGCTGGGGGTATAGCTCAGAGGTAGATGCCAGTACTTGGGCAGCCGAGACAGGAGGATCGCAGGTTTGAGGCCAGCTTCCACAGTACAATGAGACTCTCAACAACCTAGAGGGACCCTGTTTCAAAACAAAAATAATAATTTTATAAAAGGGCTGAGGGTGCAACTCGGAGGTAGAACACCTCTGGGTTCTATCCTTAGTCTGTGGATACTTTTATTTCATAATCTGAAAATTTATATTCAGTGTCTAGTGTCAGACATTATTTTGGGCAGAGAATACAGGGCAGTTCTCACTGGCTCCTGTGTGGGTGAAGTCATTATTCCAGGAGAAAAAGTTTGCGCTCAGACACTGGCTGCGTAGCACAGCCTTACCGTCAGCGTATGGCTTGGTACATTATGGTGGTAAGTAATCTCATAAGAAAGATACACAATAGTTAGAAACTCTGCCTTTAAGAGATTTAATAACAGATAGAAAAATGTTACATACAGCTGAAGGCAAAACGGCAATTCAGAGAAGTGGAATGGGGAAGAAAATCCTGTTATATGTATGTAAGTGGGAAAATCCTACTATGAAGTATATATAATGTAATAATGCCAATATTTTCTTTTAGAGCATGTGTATGTGTTAGAACTGATTTTCAACCTCCCAGAGGACAGTTGTTATGTGCATTACATTTCTGCTCAGGACCTCTAATTCTTTGCCTGAAAATGAGAAAAGAGAACTCCCATTCCCAGGTCCCACGTAAGGCTGAACCCAGCGGTGGCTGCCCGCGCCCTCCCCTCACGGAGGGGATGCTTAGGCTTTACCGGAGTCCCCGAGCGTCACTGGACAGCTGTGATGGGAAAGAGTCGGCCGGTTTTTAAGATTCTCATTGGAAATTGTGTTACTGGATTTTCTTTCTTTCTTTCTTTCTTTCTTTCTTTCTTTCTTTCTTTCTTTCAGATGTAAAGAAGTTTATTAGAAAGATAGAAATACAGAGGACAGGTACAGCTCCATACCAGACTGGCATGGAGGGGTGACTCGAGTGAACACACCCGTGTTACTGGATTTTCTAACCACTATTTCTTCTCGCTGCTCAGGTTATCCCTTCCCTACCGCTCCTCCTGTGGATCCATTTGCCAAAATCAAAGTGGAAGACTGCGGGAAAACGAAGGGGTGCTTTAGGTCGGTAGAACCACAGTTCCATAACTCTAAGGCTAAGAAATGTATCTACTTCTCAAGGGTAATACTTTAGTTGCATACAGTTCTCTCTCTCTCTCTCTCTCTCTCTCTCTCTCTCTCTCTCCCCCCCCTTTTTTTTTTAACACAGATGCATTCTACCTATTCTACCTCTAAGCTAAACTTGAGCCCTTTTTACAGTTTTTTACATTTTTCTTTTTTTTTTTTCCCCCAAGCCGGATGTAATCCAGCCAAGAGTCTCCCTAGATTGCTGAGGCTGATCTTAAACCTGTGATCCTGTCTCACCTGGCTATGGAGTTTTCTAATGGCCATTTATTGTTCAGGCTAAAGGCCCTGTAGCTCTAGCACGCGTTGGGCATGGGATCATTGTCTGGTTCTCCAGGTCTGGGTAGTCTGTATTAGCCCAGGTGTCTATTCCGCACCCCTTGACTGAAAGAGGAAATTTTGCCTGACAGAGATAGGCCCATGTTTATTCAGCAGGGGATGGGGACAGGTCAGGCAATAATAGGCGTATTAAGGCCTTTTAAAGTAACCAGTCATGAAGCATTGATTTTCGTAGCCAGCTTGTTATTTTGGCCTGGTGAGCCCTACATGATTATTTAGATGTGTTCCACTAAGTCATGAGGTGCTGGGTAGAAAACAGCAGTGTGGGCAGTGGCCCCCTCCCATCCTCCCTTCCACTTTGTTGGAAAAGCCTTCTCTTGGAAGCCTTTGCTTCCTGAAACAGACAGAGCGAGGGCTTTAGCAGCCATCGCCCTGAAGGTTCCCGTGTGGTGGTTCCCGCTCAGAGCTCAAGGGCTAAGGGGAAAGCAGTGGGGAAGCGGGAGCTCTGCGCTCTCTTTGGATTGCAAGGCCATTTCAAAGACATTTCAAAACTTCAATACTACTATGATCGAGGAAGGTCGACAGTGGTCAACAGTGTAATGCTGGTAATTGGGGGATATTTTTCAGAAGAAAACGAATGCTAGTGCCCTGCTGGCTTCAGAGGGACTTGTTTTCTAGCCCATACTTTGCTCCTTTGACTTTCTTTATACACTTAATATTTTTCACCCCAGTTACAGGTTGCCTTGACCTTAATCTCTTCCCTGCTGTCCAGGGCATCCTTGCCCGCAGAGTAGCATGTTCTCGCCTCCCTCCTCAATCAACACTTGGCAGCTGCTGTCCTGTTTCCTCTGATACCCGTCATATGAGCTTACCTTGTCCCTCCCATTGCTACGATTCTTTTTCCTCTCTTTCTCCCTCTATTCCTCCCTTCCTCCTTCTTTCCTTCCTTTCTTCCTTTATTTATTTGGGATCAAATCTAGGGCCTCGTGCATGCTAAACACAATCTACCACTGAACTACATGCCCAACTTCATTGCTATAATTTTTCTGCCAATCTGAAAATGGTATAATAGTATTACTCAAACTAGGGCTTGCAGAGTCTTAAAAGATTCACAAACCAGCCAGGCATGGTGGTGCATACCTGTAATCGCAGTACTTGGGAGGCTGAAACAGGAGGATCTCAGGTTTAAGACTAGACTGAAAAATTTAGTGAGACTCTCAGAAATCTAGTGAGACCCTGTTTTGAAACAAAAAATAAATAGGGCTAGGGGTGTAGCTTAGAGGTAGGATGCCCCTGGGTTCAATCCCCAGGCCCACAAAACCAACCATCCTCAGGTCCTTTGTAAGGAAACTTAAATTTGTGTTTCCCCCTGAATGATGCTATCTAAAAAGATGAATGTATGCATAATCTAACTATCCAGTTAACCACCTTATCCTGCTATATGTTTTGGCGTCTGGCTTTAGAATTGTATTAGCAGCGAGTAGTCCAACTGAACAAAGGCGATGTTTATAAATAAATGATATATTTAGACTCAGTGGATACTAGATGATGTATTCACTTGGCGTGTTATAGAAATCAGGGTTTTGCAGCAACTTCAACAGATCAAAGGGGTCAAGCCAGCAGGCTCTGATCAGTAATAACGTGCTCAGCTCAGACAGCCCGCACGGTATCATCAGACAGACACGTGCACAACCATAGATACGGACTTTCAGTGAAATCGGATCACCCATCGTATGAATGCTGTGATTTTCAGTGTTACCAGATTTTCAGTTTAATTGATACTTAATGTATAAATCTGTACTAGTTTAACTGTATGAAAGTTCACAAGTATACAAGTTCATTGGTATACATTTATTTAACAAAACATTTTAAATTAATTTGAAGGATTTTTTTCTTCCAAAGGGATTCAAAAGTAACTCAGAAGCAATAAGTGAAGTTTAAGAAACCATACTATAATGCAGAGAACACCGGGAAATTAGAGTCTAGGTGCCTGTCCTGGGGCTACCGCCATTGAATTCCCTATGTAACCTGGGCCAAGCCCCCTCCTGTCTCTGGGCTTTGCTTTATATTGTAGTTATTATTATTATGGGTTTTTTTTTTTTTTTGGTGGTACTGGGGTGGAACCCAGAGACTTTCTACCTCCGGGCTATACTCCCAGACCTTTTTTACATTTTATTTGGAAACAGGGTCTCACTAAGTTACTGAGAGCCTCACTAAGTAGCTGAGGCTGGCTTCGAACCCGTGTGATCCTCCTGTCTCAGCCTCCCAAGCGCGGGGATTACAAGCGTGCGCCACCACGTCCGGCTTTTATATTGTAGTTAAAGCGGAACAGATCACCTCCAACATCTCTTCTGAGTGAAACCGCGTTTTTGAGACGCCCAGGAAGCAAAGATCAAATTTTTAAAATAATAGTGCTTATCATCCTATCTGCCACCGAGTAGATGTTCTCCAGCTGTATTTGAATAAGGAGAAGCAGTAATGTCTCTTGATACGTCCTCTAGATATGGCAAGCCGGGCTGTAACGCAGAGACCTGCGACTACTTCCTTAGCTACCGCATGATTGGGGCTGATGTGGAATTCGAGCTGAGTGCAGATACCGACGGTTGGGTGGCAGTTGGATTCTCTTCAGACAAGAAAATGGTAAGATGCCAATCATGATAGAAGCTGCTTCCCCCCACCCCACCGTTAGTTAACTGCACTTCTTTAGATTTTAGAAGCAAATAAAATGATCAAGACAGTATAATAAACTGGGCGTGTAGTAGCACACGCTAGTAATCCCAGCAGCTGGGAGGCAGAGACAGGAGGATCCGGGTTCTTGGACAGCCTCAGCTACTTAGTGAGGCTCTTTGCAACTCATTGAGACCCGGTTTCAAAATAAAGAATACAAAATAGAGCTGGGGGTGCAGCTTGGAGATAGAATGCCTCTGGGTTCCATCCCCAGCACCACACACACAAAAAGACACTATAATAATTATATTAGTTACAGCACTCTAAGTGCACGTTTAAGTCCACCTATGCTCAGGGCTCGGTTATTAGAATGCAAGGTGTTTTGTGGCACTGGTGGCCAGCACCGTGTTCACAGTCCTGCTGCAGACAGAGCCTCAGTCAGAATCGCGCATCGTATGCCAGTAGTGGTTGATTTCTTGCTCCCGTGTGTGTGGTCTGGCTGGGGCTCAGCTGCTCTTGGCTGCCATCCAAGGTTCGGATTTGGGCTCTCTCAGTGAGCCTGGAAGAGAAAGCCGCCACGGCATGTTCTATTCATGGCAGAGGCAGAAAGAAGAGCTGCCTTATGAGGAAAAATGAGATTGTTTTTTCTCTCTACTCGCACATTCAACACTGTTACCTGGTGCGAGGGCATTAGAGATTTAACCCAGGGGCATCCTACTTCCAAGATAAACCCCCAACCCTTTTTAGTCTTTGGTTTTGAAACAGGGTCTCACTAGGATATGCGAGTCTCACTGTGTTACAGAGACTGTCCTCAAATGTGTGATCCTCCTGTCTCAGCCTCCCAAGCATTGGGATTACAGGTGTGCACCACCACACCTGGCTTGTTTGTGGCACTGGGGATTGAACCCAGGGGCATTCTGTCTCGTATCTACACCCCTAGCCCTATTTTATTTTGAAACAGGGTCTCACTAAATTACAGAGTATCTTGCTATAAGTTGCAGAGGCCGGCCACAAATCTGTGATCCTCCTGCCTTAGTCTCTTAATCACTGAGAGTACAGGTGTGCACCATTTTTTAAAATTCCCCAACACCAAGCAATAGACACAGGTAGATGTGTTCTAATTCCATTTACTTTTTTCTACTACTAGAAAGAGCAGAGACAACTTTTTTTTAAAAAATGAATGCATTCGCCGGGCGTGGTGGCGCACGCTTGTAATCCCCGCGCTTGGGAGGCGGAGACAGGAGGATCGCTCAGGTTCAAAGCCAGCCTCGCTGGCTTAAGAGACCTTGTTTCCAAATAAAATTATAAAATAGGTCTGGGAGTGTAGCCCGGAGGTAGAAGGGTTTCCAGGAACCCCAGTACCACCAAAAAAAAAAAAAATAGGAAAAGCAAAAGGGAATCCTTGTTTAAGACTCTTTCTTTAACTTTTTATGCTTATTAATAGTTTAACGTATGAAGGAAACATCCAGATTTCTGAACATGAAGGCACATATCTCACATTAAGTCTACATAAAGAATAGCTTCTATACTGACATACTGAAATTTACTTTCTGCTAGCCTTTTTTTGTGTTGTAAAAAATTGTACATTTATTTGCCATTCTGAAACTTCAGGACCAAGTTTACATAATCTTGCTAAATTTTCATGTTTTCTCAGAAGCAGTTAAGAGGCTTTAATTTTTTTTATAGTGCTTTTTTTTGGTGTGTGTGTGTGTGTGTGTGTGTGTGTGTGTGTGTGTGTTACTGGGGATTGAACACAGAGGCATTCTACCTCCAAGCTACATCCTGAGCCTGATATTTTATTCTTTATTTCAAAACAGGGTCTCACTAAGTTGCGAAGGGCCTAAGTAGCTGAGGCTGGCCACAAACCCGGATCCTCCTGTCTCAGCCTCCCAAATGCTGGAATTATAAGAATGCACCACCACACCCAGCTCTTATAGTGCATTTTTAAAAACTAAATTTTGCTGGGCCTGGTGGCACATGCTTGTAATCCCAGCACTTGGGAGGCTGAGACAGGAGGATCGCACAGGTTCGAAGTCAGCCTCAGCTACTTAGTGAGGCTCTCAGCAACCTAGTGAAACCCTATTTCCAAATAAAATATAAAATAGGTCTGGGAGTATAGCCCGGAGGTAGAAAAGCCCCTGGGTTCCACCCCAGTACCACAATAAATAAATAAATAAATAAATAAATAAATAAATATTAAATTTTATTTTTAGAGCAGTTTTTAGGTTCATAGCAAAATCCCATTTTCCAGTATTCCCTCTGGGTGGCCTCCCCCATTATCAGCATCCTCTCCAGAATGGTCCATGTGTTGCAATTGGCAAGACTACTTTTAACTTTTTTGACATCATGTCTTTGAGAAAGAAAGAAAGAAAGGAAGGAAGGAAGGAAGGAAGGAAGGAAGGAAGGAGAAAGAGGGAAAGAAAGAAATTTAAGCCTTAAGCTACAGGGACAGTACCATAAACTCATATATCTACCTCTACATCTGGTTCACCTAAATTCACCAAATGATAACCTTTTTATTATAGTAGAATGCCCATAACCTAAAATTCACCACTTTTTCCACTTACCCTGCACAGTTCAGTGACATTCAGTGCTGTGCATCTATCTCCTTGCCCTCATTCCAGAGCTTTCTTACAAATGTAACATTGTGCCACATCTGCTTCATTCTCTACTACTGTGGCTTCTCTTACTACTAATTATTACTTCCTGGAAATGTTGATGTTTAAATCATAGATATATCATGACCCTTTAAATACTTAAAGAGTGTATCTCTCAAAATCAAAGGCCTTCTTTTTCATCGTATAGTTTATTTTTATTTTTATTTTTTATTTTTTTGGCGGGATGAAACCTAGGGGCATTCTACCTCTGAGCTACATCCCCTGCCCTATTTTTTTATTCTTTACTTTGAAACAGGGTCTCACTGAGTTGCGGAGGGCCTCACTAAGTAGCTGAGGCTGTCCGCGAACCGCGATTCTCCGGTCTCAGCCTCCCGAATGCTGGGATTACAAGCGTGGGCCACCACCTGACTTATAGTTTATTTTTTTAATTCAGGAAGTTTAAAGTTGTTAGAATAGTGTTATTACATATACTCTCTGTTTTGAAATGTTGCTAGTTGTCCCCAAAAGGTTCTTTAGATAAATTTTTATTTTATAATAAAAGATTCTAGCCGGGCATGGTGGTGCACATTTGTAATCCCCGCCCTTGGGAGGCTGAGACAGGAGGATCACACAGGTTTGAAGCCAGCCTCATCTACTTAATGAGACCCTGTTTCCAAATAAAGTATAAAATAGGTCTGTGAGTATAGCCCAGAGGTAGAAAGCCTCTGGATTTCATCCCCAGTATCACCAACAATAAATAAATAAATAAATAAATAAATAAATAAATAAATAAATAAATATTCTAAGGACACTATTGTATTTAGTTGTCATGGATCTGTAGTCTTCTTTATTTTGAAATAGTTTCTTAGGATAACTAATTAATTAATTTGGGGTGTCTTTTATAACATCAGTCCTTTTGGAGACTATAGACTAGCTATTGACTAGCTTTTCTTTCTTTCTTTTTCTTTTTTCTTTTTTTTTTTTTTAAAGAATGATCTTTGAGCCAGGTGTGATGGTACATGTTTGTAATTCTTCCAGTACCTGGGAGGCTGAGACAGAAGGATTGCCTGTGCTTGGCCAGTCTCAGCTATTTAATGAAGCTCTCCACAACTTAGTGAGACCCTGTTTCAAAAATAAAGAGTAGAAAATTGGTCTGGGGGTATAGTTCAGAGGTAGAATGCCCCCCTGGGTTCAATCCTCAGTACTGCAAAAAAAAAAAAAAAAAAAAAAAAGAATAATCTTCCGTTTGGGTTTGCCTGATTGCTTTCTTGTGGTTAGGGTAGTTTTTATGTTTTGGGGAGGAATATTACAAAGGTAGTGATATGTTCTTCAAATATCACATTAAGAGACACTTTAAGCCAGGCGTGGTGGCACACACTTGTAATCCCAGCATTTGGGAGGCTGAGACAGGAGGATCCGGGTTCGCGGACAGCCTCAGCTACTTAGTGAGGCCCTCTGCAACTCAGTGAGACCCTGTTTCAAAATAAAGAATAAAATATAGGACTGGGGTGTCACTTGGAGGTAGAATACCCCTGGGTTCCACCCCCCAGTACCACACACACACACAAAGAGACTATTTATTTAGTGTGGTTAGAAGAATGGAACCCAGTGCCATTCTGCCTCCGAGCTACACCACTAGCCCTACTTTATTCTATTTTTTAAATTTTTGAAACAGGATCTCTAAGTTGTGAAAGGCCTCACTAGGTTGCTGAGGCTGGCTGCAAACCTCCTGTCTCAGCCTCCCAAGTATTGGGAATACAGGCATGTGCTGCCATGCCCAGTTAGAAGACACTATATTTACATCAGTTCTTGTGATGCTGACTTTGATCACTTTGTTAAGGTTTTTTTAATGACATCTAAAATAACTTTTGAAAAGAGGAACATAGCTTAATGGTAAAGCACTTCCCTAGCATGTGCAAGGCCCTGAGTTCAATCCCCAGCAATGCAAAATAACAAAACAAAAAACAAAAAAAAAAAAAAACGAGAAAATACTTTCTGTTTTGTTTGCATTGCTGGGATTGGGACCTGCAGCCCACATATATATGCGAAGCGTGTACTTTATCACTGAGCTATATACCCAAAGCCCTAAAATAATTTTTAATGGGATTTCAAATGGTAGAAATGATGGAATCTCTATTTCTGAGTGAAATGTTTGCAGAAGACGAAGAAGCTTTGCCTTCTTTCCCCCCAATCAATCTCTACCCCAGGGCGGCGATGACGTCATGGCCTGTGTCCACGATGACAACGGGAGGGTCCGCATCCAGCACTTCTACAACGTGGGCCAGTGGGCCAAGGAGATTCAGAGAAATCCTGCCAGAGATGAAGAAGGAGTGTTTGAGAACAATCGCGTCACCTGCAGGTTTAAACGCCCTGTGAACGTTCCCAGAGACGAAACGATTGTGGATCTGCATTTGAGCTGGTATTACCTGTTTGCTTGGGGTCCAGCCATTCAGGGTAAGCTTGCATTTTTGCATCTGGATTAAACCCCAATCACCACTGTGCCTGTGTTCGTTATGCATCAACACCATCCTGTGTATGGGAAAGAGGCACAGGCACTCTGAATAATATAAAGAAAAAGGAGATATGACGCCTTCCTTCAGGAGGTTAGAACAGTCTTAGACACACAGGAATGGCCAAGTCGCACACATCCAGAGCCAGCACCGAGGGAGACTGGACGATGAGTTCTGTGCTTGGTGAAGCGGGGGTCTGTCTGCTCTGTGGGGTAGGAGCTGTTTGATTCTCACAGCCAATCCATTTGCTCCTCACTGCGCCCTGCAGAGGTCTAGATACTAATGATCCTCGTTTGAGAGAGATTAAGAAACTTGCTCAAGGCTATATAACTACTTAATGGAAGAACTAAAATTCAATCCTCTGACTCCAAAGTCAGTGAGTGTCCTTAAATCCTATCTTCTAAATAGAAACACACTGAACAGGAAAGGGGCTTCTGGAGGTTTCCCCGGAGCTTGACAGCAAGCATTTCCTTAGTGGCAATTTTGTGACTATTCTGGTGGTCACACACCCCATCAAAATATCCTATGGCTTGGCTTGTTACTCCTCAAATATTAATGTGCACAGGAGTCTCCCAGTTGTATTGCTAAAATGTAGCCTTCTGCCAGGCATTGGTGGTGCACTCTTGTAATTTCCGCACTTGGGAGGCGGAGACAGGAGGATCACGCAGGTTCAAAGCTAGCAGTGCTGGCTTAAAAGACCCTGTTTCCAAATAAAATGTATAAAGTATGTTTGGGAGTGTAGCTCGGAGGGGCTTCCAGGAACCCCAGTACCACCAAAAAAAAAAAAAAAAAAAAAAAAAAAAGTAGCCTTCTGCAGGCCTAGGATGGGCCTGAGAATCTGCATTTTGTATTTTCATTTATTTATTTTTATTTTTTTGGTGATTCTGAGGATTGAACCCAGGGGTGTTCTAGCTCTGAGCTACACCCCTAACTCTTTTTATATTCTCTCTCTCTCTCTCTTTTTTGTGCTTGTTTGTTTTGAACAGGGTCTAAGTTACTGAGATTCTTTGCTACGTTGCTGAGACTGTCTTCAAACCTTCCATCCTCCTGTTTTAGCTTCCCTAGTATTGGGATTACAGGCGCGCACCGCCAGGCTGGCTGAGGATATGCCTTTCTAACAAGTTTCCCGGACATGCTGATCTGTGCGTGACCTCTTTTTTTTTTTTTTTTTTTTTTGTGGTGGTACTGGGGATGGAACCCAGGGGCCTTCTACCTCCAGGCTACACTCCCAGACTTATTTTATATTTTATTTGGAAACAGGGTCTTTTAAGCCAGCTGAGGCTGGCTTCGAACCTGTGTGATCCTCCTGTCTCAGCCTCCCAAGCGCGGGGATTACAAGCATGCGCCACCACACCCAGCTTGTACCTGACCTCTTTTTGGGAGCCATGGCTTTTCAGCACTTCCCTGGCAAAGACCCCAGGATATCGTGAGACCCTTTAGAGAATGCCAAGTCAAGTTACACTGTGTCTGGAGTGTGCCTCCTGGTTGATCCGCCTGGCCTGACTCAGAGCAGACATGAGTGAGTGTGGTTTGCAGTCTTTGTGCAGATAACACATTCTAGCTCCTGGCTATTGCATCTTTCTTTTTTATTTTAAATTTAAAAATTTTTATTGGTGCACTGTAGTCATGCATATTTTTTTTTCTTTTTTGGTAGTACTGGGGGTAGAACCCAGCAGCTTTTTACTTCCAGGCTGTACTCTCAGACCCATTTTATATTTTATTTGGAAACAAGGTCTCACTAAGTTGCTGAGGGCCTCACTAAGTAGCTGAGGCTGGCTTTGAACCTGTGCGCTCCTCCTGTCTCAGCCTCCCAAGTGCTGGGATTACAAGCGTGCGCCACCACACCCGGCATGTCATACATCTTCATGGAGCCCAAGATGGTGGAGGCACCCATGCATACACCACCCAGTTAGCCCTTCCCCAGTTCCCACCCCAACCCCTCCCTCCTTCTCATGTTTGGCTTACTGATTGGCTTGGTATGTTTGGGAATGTACATCATGTCCATTAGGGAATTGCCCTCTTGCGCCCTCCCATCCACTCACTCAGGTCGCCTTATTTGCTCATCTGTAGTATTTCCCTCTTCATCTCGAGTTCCGAGGGCAGTGGTGTTTATAACTAATTGTGACCTGTCTTTACTGTATGCTCAGCTACGTTTTGTGGCCTCGTCTGGTCTCGTCGTTTCCCTCCCATGGGTGTCCACTCATCAGAGTGGACATTACATGATCTCCTTTTCGGTGCCTTTTGCCAACTGGGAAAAACACGTGGATGCTTCCCGGTTTGTGGCACCTTTTCCATTTGCTAATTTCCCAGGTTATTAACAGTGGGTCTGTAATGATACCTTTAAGAACTTTCTGTATCCTGGGAAATAAATTATGTCCCAGCCAGGAGTAATGAACTCATTAAAGGACTGGGATTTGGAGTCTAAAATTTTGAGTTAGAGAGTTGGTTTTTTCTCTTGGCAGCTATACAATATTTAGTCTATAATCTAAAATCAGAGCTTCGTTTCCTTATATCTAAAGTGGGAACAATAATAATACCCATTTCATGGGATTATTGAAAGGATTGAAAGGAAATGAGTATTTGAAATTGCTTTACAAATTGAAAAATGCTCTAGAATAGTCTCCATTTATCTGTAAGGTATATGTTCTAGGATTCCCAGTGGATGTCTGAAGCCCTGTGTATACTGGCCTTTTTCCTAAACATAATTTATAAATTAGGTACAGTCAGAGATTAACAACAATAAGTAATAATAAAATAGAATAATTATAATAATATACTGTGGTAAGAGTTGAATAAATGTGATTTCACTTTTTCTCTCAAAGCATAATATTCTACTATATTTTTGGACCCTGATTGATCAGGCAAATGAAAACATGGAACTTGAAACCTCAGATCGTGGGAATGACTACATTTTCAGAAGCTCATCTTCTTGTGTATATGGCATCCTAGCCTAATGGTCCAAGTCCTTTCTATATCTATTGGGCGTGTGTGTGTGTGTGTGTGTGTGTGTGTTACTGGGGATTGAACCCAGAGGCATCTTACCTCTGAGACATACTCCTGTTTCATTTTTTAAAATAGGGTCTTAACTAAATTGTGGAGAGCCTCACTAAATTCCTGAGGCCATGAACCTGTAATTCTCCTGTCTCAGCCTCCTTAGTACTGGAATTACGAAACTGTGCCACCATGCCTGGCACTATCTGTTTTTGTTTTTGTTGTTGTTTTTCCTTGGTAAGTTCCCTCAAGACTTCTCTTTTTTTTCTTACCATCCTCAAGCCCATCCATTTCTCTTTCTCTCTCTCTCCTCCTCTCCCTTTCTCCCTCTCTCCCTTTCCTGTGTATTGAATCCAAGGGCATTCTACCACTGAGCTATACCTTCCAGCTCTCTTTTTTCTTTTCTTTTCTTTTGAGACAGGGTCTCACTAAGTTTCTTTCTTCTCTTTTCTTTCTTTCTTTTTTTTTGGTGGTACTGGGGTTCCTGGAAGCCCTTCTACCTCCGGGCTACACTCCCAGACCTATTTTTACATTTTTATTTGGAAACAGGGTCTTCTAAGCCAGCATGTGCGGCTGGCTTCAAACTTGCGTGATCCTCCTGTCTCCGCCTCCCAAGCGCGGGGATTACAAGCGTGTGCTGCCATGCCTGGCTCTCACTAAGTTTGAGATCCTCCCACCTCTGCCTCCCAGGTTGAGACTATAGGCATATGTCACTGTACCTAGCCTGACCATTCTTTTTTTTTTTTTTTTTTTTTTTAGGTACTGAGGATGGAACCCAGGGTCATTTCCCTCTGCACTACACCCTCAGCCCTATTTTTTTTATTCTTTATTTTGAAACAGGGTCACACTGAGTTGCAAAGGGCCTCACTAAGTAGTAGCTGAGGCTGTCCACAAATTGCAATTCTCCTGTCTCTGCCTCCCAAGTCCTGGGATTACAAACATGCACCACTGTGCCTGGCCTTACCATTCTCTTAACATCCTCTAGGATGCAAAGTCTTTGAATGAAGGCTTGAAGGGGTATAGATTAGATTTCCTTCAAGAAGGCGTAACCTAAAGGTTCACAGTCTAGTCTAGGGATCCACAGAGGTGACTAGTGGAGAGAGGTTTGGTAGGGGAGGAGGGTGTGCCCTGCCGAGGGGAGGATCTCTGTGCCAACCTGAGGAGCCAGCGCTGGAGCAGAGTCGTCACCTGTTGAGTTCAGCTGAGCTTCTGAGCAGATGGTACCTTAAAAACCTTAATCATGAGCCCTGGACGGAAGGAGATTTTACACTGAATTCATATTCCTTAGTTTCCCTAAACCAAATCTCACGTGGATTTTTTCAGAAGGTCAGGCACTTCTAATCAATTTCAGCTTATAACACATCTTTTTTTTTTCCCAGTGATAGAGTTTTATTATGTTGTCCAGCCTGGCCATAGACTCCCAGGTTCCAGCGGTCCTCTTGCCTTAGCCTCCCCAGTAAATGGGACTATGGATGTAAACTATCTTGTCCAGCTTATTAACCACCATTTATTAATCTATTGGCTGCAGTTCTGGGGATTAAACCCAGGGGATGTGATGCATCTTAACCATCTTTTACATGTTTGTTCATTAGTTTGTTTATTTATTTATTTATTTATTTATTTATTTATTTATTTACAGGTCTGGGGATGGAACCCAGAGGCATTCGACCTCTGAGCTATACCCCCTGCTCTATTTTTTATTCTTTATTTTGAAACCGGGTCTCACTAAGTTGTGGAGGGCCTCAGGATCTGTGAACCACGATCCACCGGTCTCAGCCTTCCAAACGCTGGGATTACAAGTGTGTGCCACCATGCCCGGCACATTTCTTCATTTGCAACCGGGTCAAAAGAGAGCCGCCCATCCAAAGACATATTCGGTATCTTAGTCATCCTACCTTCTGTCCCATTCTCTCTCCTCTGCCAGATGGACACTCAGACTCACGCAGACACACACCCACTCTGGCCTGGGTGGAGCCTGTCTGTGTCCTGAAGACAATGAGAGAGGGCTTCCATGTGTAAGGAAGAGATGTTAATGTTGCCAGGAGGGTTTTATAACCATGTATAAGAGATAAATGCCTCCCATGCCTGTAATCCCAGTGTCTGGGAGGCGGAGACAGGAGGATTGCAGGATCACGGCCGGCCTCAGCAGTTCAGCAAGACCCTTGGAAACTTAGCAAGACCCTGTCTCAAAATAAAAATAAAAGGGCTGGGAGTGTAGCTTGTAAGTAGAATGCCTCTGGATTCAAGCCCCAGTATAAAGAAGAAGAAAAAAATATTTGAGGGGAAAATTTTAGTAGACTTTGGCCTTTGAAACCAAAATCTAGTTTCCCTACATGAATATTAAGAAGATGAAACTCATTAGAGATAAATAGGCATTTATATAATGTTGACTAAGTAGAAGTGTGTGTGTGTGTGTGTGTGTGTGTGTGTGTGTGTGTGTGTGTGTGTGTGTTACTGGGGATTGAACTCAGGGGCATTCTATCTCTGAACTACATCCCCATCCCTTTTATTGCTTGGAAACAGGGTCTCACTAGGTTGCCAGCAGTCTTACTATGTTGCCGAGGCCGTCCTTGGACCTGCAATCCTCCTGTCTCAGCCTCCCAGGTTCAGGGATTACAGGCATGTGCTACCATGCCCAGTGCTGAGGACCAGTCTTAAAGTGGGATTGTCACAGAGAGACCACTAGTCTTGATCTGATGGGGGGGGTACAGATGAATAGGAACCAGTCCTTGTTGGATAAACTTAGCCAATTTCTGTATTCTTCATTATATGTGCGATAGTGGAGTAGTCTGATAACTCTGATTATCCCTGATTCCACATCTTAGTCCTCAGTGTGCATGATTTCAACACCAAAGACTTTTCTTGCATTTTCCCGTTGCTCACCCACGTCATCATAAATCTGAACGTTTTCCACTGCCCCTGCCTTCTGTTTCCTTCCTAAAGGCGCCATCACTCGACATGACATCGACTCCCCACCGGCCTCGGAGCGGGTCGTCAGTATTTACAAGTATGAGGACATCTTCATGCCCTCTGCGGCCTATCAGACCTTCTCATCTCCCTTTTGTTTGCTTCTCATTGTCGCCCTGACCTTCTACCTGCTGATGGGAACCCCGTAACCACGGCTGCGAGGTGAACAGCATGCACGGACTGGGAAGCCTTTCAGTATAAATTTTTTTTCCAAGATTACCCAATGTAATTTTAGCTTCTGTTATTTAAAAACAACTCATGATTTCAGCTTCAGCTTTTTTTTTTTTTTTTCAGAACTGGGGGTGGAACCCAGAGGCATTGTACCTCCAAGTTACACTACCCCAGCCCTATTGTTTTATTCTTTAGTTTGAAACAGAGTCTCACTGAGTTGCACTGGGCCTCACTAAGTAGCTGAGGTTGGCCGCAAACAGGGATCCTCCTGTCTCCGCCTCCCAAATGCTGGGATTACAAGCGTGCGCCACCACGTCTGGCTTATGATTTCATCTTTTTGGAAGAAAGAGTACACATCTTTTCTAATCAAAAAGAATTGTTTAGCAATGATCCTACTTGGGGAAGTACTTAGAACTTCTGTAAGCGCTTTCAAGTAATGTTTTCTTGATTGAGCTTTGCTATATCTCGACATCGGCTTAATGAAAATGATAATTGTCATTTTATTGAGTGAGATGTAAGACCCAGAAAAGCTGCCTATTTCTTCGTATGCCCAGTAGCTTTGGCTTCTTGGTCAAATAACATATAGCAAGGTAAAGAAAGAGCTAGGCACAGAAATCATATCTCGGGGCAATCTTTCTCTGGGTATTGCAGCCAGGATTACTTTGAGTGTTACTGGGGATACCTTTACTAGATGTACCAAGTTCACAGTCAGCCCTTTGAGCAAATTTCTATAGAACATTAGTTCTTTGGGATATTTCTACAGTAGATGGGGAGAATGGAGGAGAATTCAAAGATATAAAATAGTTCCTTTATATTTGAAATTTCCTCTCAACTAGTGAGTAGCTATGAGAAAATCATTTTTATAGCTGTTTGGAAAAGTTAAAAACAGAACTGTGAGTGTTTCTGAATGTTGTAAATCATTTTAATCATAAAAATATAGGAACTCTTAGCAGTTAGGATTTGGACACTTCTACCATTATATTTTATAAACTAAGATATTCATCTTAGTTTATTGCCAATTCTTTTGTCAAAGTCAGCATACATTAAGTATGATTAAGTATGTATTATAACAGACAAATCATCTAACTAAAAATTTAAGACATTTTAATAACACATCAACACTTTGGAAATTGTAGAGATTTGGAGCAATTTTTGTGTGTGTGATGGTATTGGGGATAGAACTCAAGAGTATTCTACCACTGAGCTACATCCCTGGCCTTTTATTTCTTATTTTGAAATAGGGTCTCACTAAGTTCTGAGGCTGGCCTTGAACCTATGACCCTACTGTCTTAGCCTCCCAAGTATTGGGAACAACAAAAACATTTTTTTACATAAAGTATATATGTATGTGTGTGCACTTTTTTATATTAGAAGATGGGGAAATGATTCATGAGGTAAATTTGCCTAGAATATCCATTCAAAATGTTCAGACTTATAAATTAGACTGACAGTTAGCATAATTCATAGAAACACCTTGATTGAATATATTTCCTTTTTTCAAAGAAGCCCATATGTTCCTTTGTCCCAAATGTCTGTGCTAACCGCTCAGTTAGAGGACAGGAGCCTGTGGGCAGTTAGGCTGTGAGAGGCGTCTCTGTCACGATGTTCTAGAGTTCTCTAACTTGCTTTTGTTGCTGACTCCAGCTCTGTGCAGGAGACTGAGCTTTCTAAAGCCATCTCTGAGATTCATGTCAGAGGTAAAAGTCACCTTGGGGGGAGAGCTTCCATGTTCTGCTGGACCAGAACCAAAAATAAGCAAAACATGGGGAATGTCACAGTTATCAAGTGCTTCCTTCCAAGAGATGCAGGAGAAATCGTGCTCATAGCAGATGAGGAGAGATTAACATCAGATGAGCAACAGAACTGAGGAGGGCTGCAGACTCAAGGTTCAAGTCCACGAAGCCCTCCCTCCCGTGTGGCCGGGCATGGCCCATGCGTCAGCCACAGCAGATGCTTAGGGGTTAGGATACTGAGTGTGCAGGCACCCACCTTGTAAATAAGAAAGCAAATATTTTTATATTTCACTCTCTTAACTTGTATAATATTTGAGCTATATATACATGAAAAAAAAAACAAACAAACCCAGAGACTTCAGTTAGTAACAAGCAGAGACAAGTAATAAATGAAGGGAATTCCTTCTACTTAAATTTCAAATCAAGCTCCTCATTTCACTAATTGTTTTTACCGAGATCACCAGTTTGGCATATTCGTGCTTAGAAAACTTTCGGTGACTTCTCATTGCCCCTAATAGAAAATGTAAACTAAGGGTGAGCTCTGAGATCACCTGCTGCCCTTCTCCCCATTGCTTGGTTCCAGCACACTGGAAGGGTCTCCCTTCTTCAAGCCTGCTCTCAGCTGTTAGATGTTCAAACATCCTCCGCCTTCTGTGCATGCAGAGCGGCCACTCATCGTGTTTAATGACTTCTCCCTCCAGTTCCCTTCACCACAGTAGATTTAGTGCTCCCACACCGCACGGGGCTGCCCCCGCACCCTGCTCCTCACACTTGTTTATAATTGCCGCCTTTGCTCTCTCTGCTAATCCTCTAATGCAGCCACCATTTCTCAGTACTCAGCATGGTAGCAGACGCGACTCCATAGAAGATACTCAGCAAATACTTGTCAAATAAGTACGTAAACTATATTGCGATGGCAAATCCATTTGGTTCAAAAGGTATGCAGTTCATCCGCCTTATCAGACTGGCCAACATTTTTCTATTCTTCCACCTGTAATGAAACCATAAGGTATTCTTTAGCAAACGCTGAACTTTTTTTTTTTTTTTTTTTTTTTTTTTTTTTTTTTTTGGTACCAGGGGATTTAACCCAGGGGCTTTCTATCTTAGAGCTACACTCCCAGCTTTTTTTCTTTTTTTTTTTTCTTTTTTTTTTGGTACTGGGGGTGGAACCCAGGGTCTTTTCTACCTCTGGGCTATACTCTCAGACCTTTTTTATACTTCATTTGGAAACAGGGTCTCACTACGTTGCTGAGAGTCTGACTAAGTAGCTGAGGCTGGCTTCGAACCTGTCTCAGCCTCCCAAACGCTGGGATTACAAGCTTGCGCCACCACGCCTGGCTGAACTTAGTCTTTTGAAATATAAATAGATCCTTAGAAACAGTATGGTTTTCCCTGCAGTCAGAATCAGTTGAGGTTTTTTTTTTTTTTTAGCTATAAATAGGTTAAAGCAAAAGATAGGCTTCAGTCTGTAGCAAGCAGAGAAGATGTAAAAGAGTGAAGTTTCCTTCTACGTAAATTTCAAGTGCAGTTCTGGGGCTCGAACCCAGCACCTCAGGCAAGTACTCTACCACTGAGTTTATGCCCCCAGTTCCTCCTCTTTTATATTTTGTTTAGAGACAGGGTCTTGCTAAGTCACCCAGGCTGGCCTTGAACCTGTGATCCTCCTGCCTCAGCCTCCTGAACAGCTGGGTTTGCAGGTATGCACCATTATACCCAGCCAGTTGACATTTTAAACAACAACCATTTTTCAGAAATAAGAATTCACGGATAGAGGCAGTATTTGTCAATTGTCTCACAGAATCATCAGTCGATAGACACGTCGAAGTTAAAACTATGGAGACTGGGATTTAATTTATTCTTACCTAATATAAGAGGACATTTACTTTATCTCTATATCCCCCTTTCTCCTTCCTTCCTCCGTCCTCCCCGCCCTCTCTCCCTCCCTCTCTCTTTTTCTTCCTCCCTCGGCTCCTCTCCCCCTTCCTTCATTTCTTGGGGATTGAACCCAGAGGTGCTCTAGCGCTGAGCTCATCTCCAGCCTTTTAAATACTTTTTGAGACAAAGCCTCTCTAAGTTATCAAGCTGACCTCAAACTTGCAATCCTTCTGCCTCATTCTCCTGAGGTGAGGAATTGCAGATGTATTTCCTTTTGTGTGTATGTAGAGGAGGGGTTACTGGGGATTGAGCCCAGGGACAATCTGCCTCCAAACTACATCTCCAGCCCTTTTTATTTATTTATTTATTTTGGTACTGGGGTTCCTGGAAGCCCTTCTACCTCCGGGCTACACTCCCAGACCTATTTTATATTTTTATTTGGAAACAGGGTCTCCTAAACCAGTGCACACGGCTAGCTTCGAACCTGGGCGATCCTCCTGTCTCTGCCTCCCAAGCGCAGGGATTACAAGCGTGCGCCACCACGCCCGGCCATCCCCAGCCCTTTTCATTTGTTGTTTGTTTGTTTGTTTGTTTTGAAACAGGGTCTCACTAGGTTGCTGAGAGTCTTGCTAAGTTATTGAGGCTGCCCTCAAACCTGGGATCCTCCTGTCTCAGCCTCCCAAGTACTGGGATTACTGACATGCTGGTATTATAACCAGTTTATATTTCAATTTTCTAATAAAGTACTTGTCACAGGGGAGATGCCAACAAGGGTTTATTTGTAAAATGCCTGAATGGAATAGTAATAATGGTATCTAAATATATTTAGTGTTGTCCTAAGTACTTTATGCAAATTAATTTAATCCTCACAATTATAGGATGATTCTATTATTAATCCAGGTTTACAAATCAAAAGAAACTGAGGCTAGTCATTGGCATAGATGATCAGGGCTGGCAAGGACTTTACAGCCCACTTAATCCAATGCAATCATAGTACAAGAGGGCAACAGAGGCTGAGGGAGGTGAGAGCGGTTCCTAGACATTTAGACACATTAATGTGGGTTCGCTAAACCTTTTATTAAATGGAACCTGCTATCCAGACTCAAATTAGCTAGCTTTCTTTTTTGCACTATCATAATTTACAAGAAATAGGAGGACTTTTTTTTTTTTTGGTACTAAGGATTAACCCCAGGGGCATTCTACCTCCAAGCTACACCCCCAGCCCTATTTTATTCTTTATTTTGAAACAGGATCTCACTAAATTGAGGAGGGCCTCACAAATTGCTGTGGCCAGAACACTGGGATTACAAGTGTGCACCATCATACCTGTCTATGAATAGGAGGACCTTTTATAGTTATATTCTGAGAAGGAACACCTCTTACTTTATATCAGGGTTTTTTTTTTTTTTTTTCCTGTTTAAAATATCTTGAGAGCTGGTGTGGTGGCACACACTTGTAATCTCAGTACTTGGGAGGCTGAGATGGGAGGATCGCAGGTTGGCAGCCAGCCTCAGCTACTTAGTGAGGCCCTCTGCAACTCAGTGAGACCCTGTTTCCAAATAAAGAATAAAAAATGGGGCTGGGGGATGTAGTTTGGAGGTAGAAGGCCCCTGGGTTCAATCCCTAGCACTGCAAAAAAAAAAAAAAGCCTCTTGATTATTTTGCTAGCTATTTTAGTGCTTTTAATATGTTTTTAAATTATGTACAGATTGGACAAGATTGGAAGAATTTATTTGTCTTTGTTAATTAAATTTTTTTACTTGCCTGAGTCCTAGGCCTGTCTCCTAACTTGGATCTCAATGTCCTTTTATTGCTCCACTATGGTCTCAAAGCTTAATTTGTAAACATGATTTCAGGTAACATGCAGGAGCTGTATTTAATTATCATGGGTTGGCTTTTTCCATTAAAGAAGTCAGAAAGTTTGGACTGTCTCGTGGATGGATGGATTTGCATCCCAGATGTTATTTACTATTTCTGTAATTAAGTTCTCTGACTATAATCAGGATTTTGTCATAAGAGACATTGCCACTAAACCTGTATACCGTTTGTAATTCTTGCCCAGGGTTGATCAATTTCGCTGTCAAGGGCCAATTGCAAATGATTTCAGCTTTGCACTTTATGTCTCAGCTGCTTCTCTTCGCTATACACAGGACACAGGTGAATGAGTGTGGCTGTGTTCCAAAACAGTGAATTGACGCCAAGACTTGCATTTCATATGATTTTCACATGTCACCGATATTCTTTTGGTCCTTAAAAGCCATTTGAAAATGCCAAACTCATTCTCAGCTCGTAGACCGGACAAACACAGGAAGCAGGCTGGGTTTGGCTCGTGGTCTGTGGTTTTCCCACAACTTGCTCTGCAGTTGAGACACAACAGAGTGCCACCATCCTTTGTAAATTATACTGCCAGCAACTTATTACTGGATGATTGCAAAAGTATTGAAGTTAGCAACTTGTTTTAAAAGCATAGTTCACGTATTGTTAAAAATAAATGGCATACTGGAATTCCCATGCACTTTATCCTGAGTTGATTCCAAACAGCGGGCAGAAAATTATAGCACTGGCTAAATTACAGTTTTATTTTACCTAAGCTGTGACCGTCATGAGCAACTTTTACTGTTGAGTTACCCTTCATGGTGAGAAGTTTAATGTTTCAGAATAGTTTATTTCCCTATAGACATGTCTTTAAGTTTTATCAAAATGTGCGACACCCACAGGAGTGTTTTACGCACATCAGATAGCATCTACTTTATGCGGAAAAATGGTTGAGAACCAGTGCGCGGGGGTTAAAAACCAGTACGTTTTTTAAAGTATATAAAACGTATATACTTTGCTGTTGTATATAATTGTATATCCTTGTTTTCTCTAAACAGAATGGGTTATGTTTGATGAGCACCTTGTTCTCAGTATGTTTATATATATATTTGTATATATATGATGGAGTGTGGGTGTGTTTATACATAAATTAAAACACACACATATACATACCATGAGCATTTGAAGGTCTTTGTCAGGGTTATTTCTTTTTTTAAATCCCAAGGGATTAAACATGGTGTGCGTTACAGGCAAACCTACCCCTGAGTTTATAGTAATTTTACTCTTTGAGTTTATAGTAATTTAGTGTGTAGAAAGAATTCCCAAATCTTTTACCAGGCCTTGCCTCTCGCATTCAACATTATATGAATTGTTAAGAACGTATAAAGTATTATCGTCAAATTCGACTTTTCTGTACCGTTAACTAAGATATCAAGATTAATGTTAGCTGAGAAATTGGCATGTTGATGCAGCCTATACACATTTTATATTTAATTAGACTCATTCATTTATTCAGTTAACAAACTGGTTAGTTGAAAGCTAGACTTCTTTCTTTTTATATTTAATAGACAACTTGCATATAAGTTCCTGTTTCATGAACGCAGCTATAAGCTAATGTGATTTTAAGTATGTCGGAATACTAAGAATTTATGTGGATCATCAAATTTTGGGGTTTTTTTCGCTTAAGATACACTGATGCTTGGTTAATGTTTTTAGTTCTCTCCTGGGTATTTGCTATTAGGTGAATAACCGGTTTGATTCTTCTGGAGAGTAAGGAGTTCTTTAAGGGTACGGTGTACCGCGGTGGGTGTGGCATCCACTCAGGTCACTAGAGCCCTTACCGTTTTATCACCTAGAATGTCCTGGTCGCCGGGAAGAGTGAACACAGCTTCTCCACTTGCCTTATTCCCTGATGCGTTGACATGCTGGAACAATCTGGCTCCAGGAGTATTAATATACTTTTTTGAGATTGTCTACAAAATACTATTTTGTAAAAACTATGCCTTTAAATAGACATCGATGAGTTATATTTGTTTTATAATAATTGTGTACCAAATGTTCAATCGTGATTGATTTTGAGATAATATATAAATGTATATTTATAAGCCTGTCCTCTGTGAATTTTTACTCTGAGACATGTGGTACATTACTAATAAAGACATGGATTTCTATTTACGTAAAGTAATTGTAGCAATATTCCTAAATGCTGCCTAAAAGATTGTTCTGCCCATTTGCCATCATAAATACTTTTATCTCTAGAGGATTATGTTATAATCAGAATATATTAACTAGAGTTAAACTTTAAAATATAAATTCTCAACATAGTTTGAAATTCTTCCTGTTAATGTAATTAAAATTAGTTTATAATTCCTTATGTCTTTGCCGTGGTGCATTTTGTTTTTCTGGGGTTTTAGGGGTTGTTGCTTATTTGTTTGTTTCCTTGTTGGCTTTAAATTCTTTCACCAGGGGCCGGGCATGGTGGCACACACCTGTAATTTCAGGACTTGGGAGACTGAGACAGGAGGATTGCAGGTTCAAGAACACCCTTTAACCAGCAAGTAGTGAGGCTCTCATCAACCTAGAGAGACCCTGTTTCAAAATAAAAATAAAACAAGGCTGGGAGTGTAGCTCAGAGGTAGAACGTCTCTGCATTCAATCCTTAGTACCACAAAAATGTAAGTAAATAAATCCTTTCACTAGTAAATTCTCCTTCAATTCTCTCTGAATTGATAGACTTTGGAGAAGATGACAGTCTGTTTTGTCTGACAAAGGGAAAGTCATGCTAGTACAGTCAGGTAAAAATCCCTGTAGGAAGCCGGGTGTGGCAGCGCACGTTTGTAATCCCAGCATTGGGGAGGCTGAGACAGGAGGATCGCGGTTCACAGACAGCCTCAGCTACTTAGTGAGCCCCTTTGCAACTCAGTGAGACCCTGTTTCAAAATAAAGAATAAAAAATAGGCTGGTAGCTTGGAGGTAGAATGCCTCTGGGTTCTATCCTCAGTACCAAAAAAAGAATAAATAGATTTTCATTGTAGTAGCTGAGCTGCTAGTTCTGTGGGGACCAGGTTGAGAAGACCATGGAATGACATGTTGGTAAAGAATCAGACCCTACCCCATGGCACATTATAGATAGTCCTCACCAACACCCCCCACCCTAGTTTGGTATTTGAATTGTTCCCCCTGGTATTTATTTTGCAGAATCTTCAGTGTGCAGCCGAGCTGCCAGACCCACCTCTGGCTTCTGTGGGACTTGGCTATCTCTTAGGGCTCAATCCAGGTGTAAAGGCTATTTGTCAGGATAAGCTGTCAGAGAACGAGAGTGACCTTGAGTCAATGGAAAAGTCATCTGCACCCATTGACCTCTGGTTCATTGATTTGGTGATAGTTTATTAAGGACTCTTGTGTGCCCAGCCCTGTATCAAACAAGACATGGAGAGGTCACTGGGAGTAATTGCGCTTGGTTTCTGCCCCTAAAGGGCTCACAGTGTGGTTGGGGAGTCACATCCATAAATACAATAACAATGCCTTGTGGTGAATACAGTGCTAATGAAAAGCTTGTGTACAGGGCCCAAATGGAGACGTGTCCTCCTCCAGCCTGGAACATCCGGGAAACCAGGTGGGTTCTAAAGTTAAGCCACAGGGAGGAGTGCTGTGGGCTGAATGTTTATTCTCAATATTCCAGTGTTGAATCCCTAATCCTCAGTTTCATGATATTTGGAGATAGGGCCTATGGGAGATGATTATGTCATGAAAACGGAGCCCCCGTGATGGGATTGATTACGTATATTTGCTAGGGATTGAACCCAGAGGCATTCTACCTCTGTGCCTCACCCCTAGTCCTATTTTGTCTTTTTTTTAAGTCTTGAAACAGGGTCACACTAAGTTGTGGAGGGCCTCCTTAAGTTGCTGAGGCTGGCCATAAACCTGTGATCCTTCTGTCTCAACCTCCCAAGTACTGGGATTACAAGAGTGGGCCACCATGCCTATCTGAGATTAATTTCTTTATAAGAAGATATGAGAGCTGGGCGTGGTGGCCAACACTTGTAATCCCAGCATTTGGGAGGCCAAGACAGGAGGATTGCAGTTCGCAGACAGCCTCAGCTATTTACTTAGTGAGAGAACCTGTTTTAAAAAAAAAAATAGGGCTGGGGGTGTAGCTCGGAGGTAGGATGCCTCTGGGTTCCATCCCTAGTACCCCCCCCCCCCACACACACACACAGAATAAGATCCCAGGAACAGTGGTACATTCTAATATCTCAGTATTTGGGAGACTGAGACAGGGGGATCATAGATTTGAGGCCAACGCATGGTAAATTAGCAAAACCCTCTTTCAAAATTAAAAGTAAAATAGGGCTGGAGGTGTAGCTCAGTGGTAGAATGCCTCAGGGTTTAATTCCCAGTGCCACCAAGAATATAAAAAATGCTAAGAGAGAGAGTTTGCTTCCTCCCTCCGCGCTCTGCCATGTGAGCACACAGGAAGTCGGCCATCTTTAAACCAGGAAGAGAGCCCACACCACAACTGGACCCTGCCGGTGCCCTGATCTGTGACTTCCCAGGCTCTGTAGCTATGAATAATGGACTTCTGTTATTTAAGCCACCCAGTGTGCAGTAATTTGTGTTAGCAGCTTAAATAAAGAGGGAGGAGTTTAGCAGGCCAAGGGTGTAGAGAGGCTTCTCCAAGAAAGGAGACAGTAACCACATAAGGAACATGTGCAGAATGTGTTCTGGAACCACAATCATTCAGAAAGGCTTGTATTCATTCCCTATTGCTCCTGCAACAAATTCATAGCTCAAAACAACATAAATGTATTCTCTTGCAGTTCTGACGGCCAGGAGTCTGAACTAAGTATTTATTTATTTATTTATTTATTTATATTTATTATTGATACTGGAAATTGAGCCCCCGGAGTATTCTACCTCTGAGCTACACCACCAGCCCTATTTTTGAAAGTGAAAGTTTGGCGCAGAAAAAACCCAAGGCCAGCCGTCGGAGATAAGCAAGCAAGTAAGCAAGCAAGCTTTATTAAGCTTTATTAAGCTTTATTAAAGCTTTATTAAGACAGCCCAGCTCCCTTTTATATCAGGCAGCTGGGAGGAGGGGGCTTCTGCTCACAGCGGAAGATCGCACGAAGTACAGGGCACTTACTGATTGGGTGGTTCATACCCCAGGTGTGTTATCAGGGGACTGGTTGTTGGGCATCCCGTGGCCCCTTTGGCTGGCTATGAGGTAGTCAGCACAATCCGGAAGAGAAGCCGGAGAGGCGCCATCTTTGGCATGACTGGGCTGCTTATCCTAACATTCCTCCCTTTTTGGTTTTTTAGGGGCAGGGGAGCGTCGGATAATTGTTCTGACTACTTCCTGCTGAGAGGGGGCTGCGATGAGAAGGGGTCGGGAGGATTAGGGAAAGCAGCCCCCAAGTCCAGACCATAAAAAGTAAATTTCGTCGGGGCAAAAGTTGACGAATGTTCCCTGAAGATGCAGATCCCACAAAGACACGAGGCAGTCGTCAGGATGGTGGACAGGAGGTATCATCCAGCTGTCTTCCAGGAGGGCTTGTATCATAAGTCTCCATCGCGAAGGGATCCGTCTCTGTATGCTGTCAGTCGTCCCTGGGAATCAGCATCTTCCGAGTTTAGAAGCTGGTAGTTTCTAAGGAAAAGCTGGTTAAAAGTCTGATTAGATATTTTATTTACCTGGTTTTGTATGAGCTTAGTTACGCAGAGTAAGAACATGCATGCAACAAATATAATAAAAAGTGGACCCAGGATGGGCCATATCCGTGTAAGTATCGGGGACTGAAACCATGTGGAAAGGGATGTTTTTTGAGATCCTTTAAGTCTTATTGTTAGCTCATTAAGCCTGAGTATATTTTGCTCTACTATGCCTGATTCATTAACATAATAGTAACACTCTTCCCATAAGAAAACACAGGTTCCACCCTTTTCAGCTGTCAAGAGATCAAGGGCCCTATGGTTTTGAAGCATTACTTGGGCCAGGGACGTAACCTGTTCCTTGGGTTTTTTCTGCACTGGACTTTCACTTTCAATTTTATTTTTTATTTTGAAACAGAGTCTCAGTGAGTTGCTGAGGGCCTAAGTTGCTGAGCCTGGCCTTGAACCTGTGATCCTCCTGTCTCAGCCTCTCAAGTACTGGAAATACAGGTACTCACCACCAAGCCTGGCTATGACAGGCCGTTTTTGATTTGCTGAGCTGGGGCTCCAACACAGTTTAGGTAACAGTAACACCCTTTGCCTTGTCTTGTTTGTTTGCATCCATTGAAAAGAGCCTTTGTTACGAAACCTGGGAGGTCTCCTTTTATAGCTAGAGGAAGAACCAGCTTGGATGAGGGCAGAAGGACTGGCTTGCTTCTGTTTCCTCACTGACCATCTGGATGGGTTTTGAGTCCTGTGGTTAGAGGACTGAAGCCCAGAGTTGGAAGGAACTATTCATGAAAGAAGCTGTAATATATTGAGAACAAGTAACACTGTTGAGGGCTTGGGTGACCAAAGGGCACCGATTAGGCAGCCAGGGCGAAAGACTTCTTCCTCAACTCTGAGTAGAACCCAGCTCTGCTTTGGCTTCTGCAAGATTGGGCCAGTGACACAGGCAATGGCAATCTGTGATGGATACTGGACTCTGAGGTCTTTTGGGCAGCGGGGAGCGCAGATGGTTGGTGGCTGACTCCTGTCTCTAAGCATGTGCGAGGCACTCCCTTTGGGACTCCTGTAGGAATGACTGCAGATGTTTTAGGAAGGAGGCCGACAACACTGAAGGCACATGTACCATCCTACGTAGTCACGGTCTCAGAAGGCCCGAGTGAATTCATGAAGCAGCAAAGCAAAAGGTAAGAAGGACTGAAGGAAAACATGCGCTGAGTTCAACTCCAGAGGCCACCGGGAAAACCGTGACCTGCAACCTAGAAACGAAATGGAAAACAGTGCCTTCCCCTCGACTTCACTGACTGGAATCCCTTTGTCTCTGAGACTCAGACAGCAAGTTCCTTCCGCTGAAAAGTGTTCGTTTACTTCAGAAGAGAAGCGAAAGCTATGCTGAAAGTAAGATGAAGACTTGTTGAAAACAGGAGAGGGTAATGTGCAGGATTTGAACACGCACATATTCAGTGCTTTGTAAAGGCTGTCTTTCCTAATTTGTGAAAATGAAAATGCTAGTTTTTTTGTGTATGTTTATGTTTGTGTGTGTGTTATTAAGGATTGAACACAGGGGTGTTCTAACACTAAGATACATCCCCAGCTGCCCTTTTTGTGTGTTACTGGGGATTGAAACCAGCAGCTTTGTGATAGGTCGCCCCCCCCCCCATGTGACCCTGCAGTGGGGACAGGAGGCGGATGCCAGAAGCGGAGATATTGCAAGAATCCAGGTGCCTCAAGACTCCTGGCATCGTGAAGCAGACTCCAGAGGTCGCAAGAGAATCGGCATGCCTATAAAACATTGGTACTTTTGATCCGCCATGTGACTCAGCTGGCTGACTAGGACTACTAGGTACTCTCCAGATGCGTGGCTTGTTGGTCCCTTCCCCCACGTCCGGCGGACTCCCCAAAGGTGCCAGGTTCTCGATTAAAGCCGTTGTTAATAACCTGGCTGGTGCTTTCATCCTTTGTGAACTCCCTAACTCTATTTTCAGTGTTTCACTTTGTACCTCTGTGCTCTATCCCCAGCCCTCTTAATTTTCAAAATTTGAAACAGTGTCTCAGTAAGTTGCAGAAGGCCTTGCCAAGTTGTTGAGGCTGGCTTTGAACTTGGGACCCTCCTGTCCCAGCCTCCCGAGTAGTGGGGTACAAGCGAGCACCACCAAGCCAAGCTTGTTTGAGGTGTTTTATGGACAGCAGACTGATATCCCAGTACTTTCCCACAGGAAAATAGAGGTGTCTGTACTCTCCTGAGCCTCCTCTTTTTCACAAGATCTCTGAGGCAAGAACTTCCGTGTTATCATTCCGTTGTGATGGGAGGCATTGAGTTTGGAGGCTTAAACGACTCCAACCATGGTGGAAGAAATGTGGCAGCTTAAGACTCTGGTCTAGGGCACTTGGCAGAGCTTAGTTTGCTTCTGTACTGATGAGACAGGGCACACCCTAGGGACAAGGGGAAAGCCTGCTTCTGGGCCTTGGCTCATGGCCTGACAGCAGACCCCAGGAAGCTTGGTATGTGCCATCTTTAACCAGTGTCAGCTCGGCCTTGCCGAAGTCAGGTGCCTTATGTGTGTGTTTTTGAACAGTTGCCTTAACTTATCGTTAGCCCAGGGCACAATGCTGGAGTTGAGTGCACCTAAGCTTCCTTTTAAATAACCAATAGAAGCAGTTCCCTTCTGTGGCTCAAAGAGCCAGGTTGACTGTCTTCTTCTGGGAGCTGTGTCTCCCTTCCCGTGTCTCCCTGCACATTAGCTGGCCTGACTGGATCTCATTTCCATCGTCACGGGGTCAGAAGACCCCAGAGTCTGGCATTGATGACACATCTACACAAATAATTGTTGAAGAAGCTGCACAGAAAAGTCCTCTTAGGAGCTTTAAAAAATGCAAGAGGAGCTGGTATGGTGCCACACGCCTGTAATTCCAGTACTTGGGCAGTTGGGACATAAGGACCACAGGTTCGAGGACAGCCTCAGTAACAGAGTTTTGGCAACATTAAGGTAACTGTTTCCAAACAAACAAAAAATAAAATAAAAAAACCTGGTTAGGTGGGGGTGTAGCTTGGAAGTACAGTGCCCTTGGGTTCAAACTCCAGTACAATAAAATAAAATAAAATAAAAATAAAAAATTGCTAGAGGATTCCTTGGTCAAAACAGCATCAAAGACAAGAGTTATAGACATACGGTCCAGAGTTTGAATGCCACCTCTGACGCTTAGTCACTGTGTGACACCAGTCAGCACTTCCCTACGTCCCAGTTTTCCTGTTTGTAAAATGAGGATAACACCTCCTTTGAAGGGTTGTTCTAAGGCTATGAGTTAATGGTTTTTGGTATAGCTAGAATTGAACAAATATGGTATATGGTAGAAGGGGCCAGAGACCTAAAGTACTCGAGGGAAGAAATGAAACAGATCCTTTTTTTTTTTTTTTTTTTTTTTTGCAGTACTACTGGGGATGGAACCCAGGGGCATTCTACCTCCAAGCTACACCTCCAGCCCTACTTTTTATTTCTTATTTTGAAACAGGGTCTCTCTAAGCTGCGGAGGGCTCACTAAGTAGCTGAGGCTGGCTGCAAACCTGTGATCCTCCTGTCTCAGCCTCCCAAGTACTGTGATTACAAGCATGCACCATCATCATGCCTGGCTGAAACAGATCCTTTTAAGTGAAAATAGCCAATAGCCAAGGCTAGAAAAATGCAGCACTGTGGGGTTGTACTTGGGAAGCTGAGACAGGACCATCACATGTTGGAGGGCAGCCTCAGCAATTTATCGAGGACCTCAGCAACCTAGCAAGTCCCTGTTTTCAACACAAAGTATATCTCAGAGGTAGAACGCCCCTGGGTTCAATCTCCAGTAATACACACACACACACACACACACACACACACACACACACACACAGAAAATTCCAGAAACATTAGAAGGCTAAGTCCCCCTGAAGAGCCTCAGGTTGGTCCCCTGTCCTTGTGAAGGGGTGGAGACCAGGCAGAGGTGTTGCAAGATAAGGCACACACAATATGTGTTGTTCTACAATGTCAGCTTTATTGATCAGAAAGCAAAAGGGGATAGTCACCACTGGATGTTCAAGCCTGTCCCTAGAGGACTTTGGTCAAACAGGGAGTCAAAGCATATTTCAGCACTTCTGCACAATTTTTAAGGTCACTTTTCATAGTTCACACAGTGTTAGTTCAAAGTCCAATTTGAAAGTCCCGTCTGTGAGATGGGAGGTTTCTGGCTGTTGACCATGGTCTAGTCATCCCTGGGGGGCTTCAGAGCCCCTAGTCTGAGAGGCAGGCAGGAAGGGCCTGTGTCTCCTCTTGGAGGCAGAGGACTTGGTGCCTGACGATCAACAGTCACTTCAGGCTGACCCTTTCGGCTGACAGGGCTCAACAAAGTGGGGGCAGTTGTGGCGCCTGGCAACCACTCGCTTCACTCTCATCTAAACAGCCTTGGGTTCTTCTTTATATAGGATTTTTCTGGATGCTGGACTGTTTATCTTTCTTCTTATTGTTGGCTTATAATTACTTGTTCACAACCATCCCATAATATTCTATCCCATAACATCTGCTTCCAACTGTCCTATAGTATTCAATCTCATATTTGCTTACAATTATCCTAGAATATTCTATCCCATAGTATTTGATTACAACTATGCTATATTTTATCCCACGCTCTACACAGTCACGAAGGTGAGCTGTACAAAGGGCAGCGGACCATCCCAAAAGAACCCTGTACGAGAAAGAGGTGTCTAGAGGGAATACAGGACCGACAGGTGGCGTTCCACGCTGATTTCCAATCCAGGAGAGCTGCCCAGCCCAGACACTTTTCTCTGGAATGTAACCCCGCCTTCTTTTATCATAGCCTTACTCACATGACGCCATCTCTTCTCTTAAATTCTCTCGTTGGTGCCTCCTGTTTGAATGCTTGCCATGCAGAAAAGCATGGATTAAGGTCCTGCGGAATATCCTTAACTTTCACCTGGTAACAACAGGAGTGAGGCCGCTTAGAATAGGGTCTGCCACATGTAACCACTTTTAAAATCCTTTCAGAAACGCCAGCAATTCCAGCGACTAGGGAGGCTGAGGCACGGGGATCTCATGTTTGTGGCCAATTTAACTAGACCCCATGTCAAAATAAAATAACAATAAAAAATTAAAAAAGAAGGGCTGGGATGTGCCTCAGTAATAGGGCCTCCTGGGTTCAATCCAGTGTACTGCACACACTCACAAAATCCTATCAAATACACCAGAGCAGCCAGGCGTGGTGGCGCACGCCTGTAATCCCAGTACTTGGGAAACTGCGACGGAAAGATCGCAGGTTCGAGGGCAGTCTCAGAAAATTAGCGAGACCCTTAACAACCTTTGGAGACCCTGTTTCAAAATAAAAAATAAAAAGGGCTGGGGGTGTAGCCCAGAGGTAGGACGCCCCTAGGTTCCAGCCCCAATACTACAAAAACGTGCATGCAGCTAAGGTTTTAAAAGTGTTTATTAAGTATAACATCAAAACGGTCGGGGAAGCGGTCTTTTAGAAACACTCGGGCGAAGCCAGGATCTGCGGTCTCCGAACGCAGCGCCACTTTGGGAATTCAGCCGAGAGAAGTTGACATCCACCAATGAGGGACGCGAGCTTTTTAAACTTTTTCTGAGGGCTCAGCCGCTTGGACCCGCGGGGACCAATGAACGGCGGGCGCGCGGGGGCAGGGCCTCGCCAGGCGCGCTGGGATTGGTAGTTTCTCGCGCCGGCGCGCTCGTGGCCCACACTACGGCTCCCACAAGGCCTTGCAGCACCCCGCCTCCGCCCGCGGCTCCGCCTCCACGGCGGCGGCAGCAACAGCGGCGGAGGCGCGATGGCCGACGGCGGCCAGCCTGCCGAGGTGCCGGGCCCGCGGGACTCTCCCCGGCTGGAGCCCCGGGTCCCGCGCGCGCCGGGGCCGGGCGGCAGCGAGACCCCGCGGACGGCGGCGCTGGCGCTGCGCTTCGACAAGCCCATCAAGCAGGCCTTCTACAACACGGGCGCCGTGCTGTTCGTGTGCCTGTGCTGCGGCGCCGCCGTGCTCGTCTACTTCATCCTGGAGGCCTTCCTGCGGCCGCTGCTCTGGGCCGTGCTGTGCGGCACCTTCCTGCACCCCTTCAAGAGCTCGCTGACGCGCCTGGGCCGCCACTGGCTGCGGCGCCTGCACCGCGCGCACACGCCCATCGTGCTGGCCGCGCTGCTGCTGCCGCTCTGCTTCGCCGACTACGGCGTGGAGGTCCTGGGCGAGCAGGCGCTGCGCCGCCGCCGCCTGCTGCTGCTGCTGGGCGCCGGCGGCCCGCTGCTCTACGGCCTCTACTACCTGGGCAGCTACCTGGGCGTGCAGGTGCTGCTGGCGCACGCGGGCGCGCTCATCTGCCGCGGGCTGGACTACTTCAGCAGCCTGTGGGTGAGTGAGCGAGCGAGCGGCGGGCTCGCGGAGCAGGTTCCCGCACCCGAGGTTCGCGGGGGGCGCAGTCCTGCAGCTCCTCCTCCTTGCCAAAAGGCGGTCCGAGGTCCGCCGCTGAGCTGCTGCCAGTGCCAGTCTCGCCTACCTTCCCACGCCTGAGGAACTTGGAACACTTCCTTCCAGAGGGAGGCCGTTGTGATTTCAAACAGCCCTGCCTTTTTATTGGGCCCTACTAGGGGGACAGGTGATCTGGCCGAGAAGTGTTGTTCTATCTTGTATTGGCTCCAGAACTTGGAGTGGGTGCTTAGCTGTACTCCTGGTTGGAGAGGGAGGGGTGCTTTGGTCACCCCGACTTCTGCACATCAGGATGCCAGAGATGGAAGGGACCCCGGAGATTCTAGCCCGTTTTGCTATCCTACTGTAGGAACGGTGACTGCTTACCAGGCCTGGGCTAATTAGGGACAAAGCAGGGGCTGGCCAACGTCCTTTTCTCGAGTCCTAAAGCAAAGTGTTCCTCACTGGGCTATCCTGACTTGAGGCCATTTTTTATTTTTTGTTCCGGTAATGATCATCGAGCCCAGAGCCATTCTACCTTCAAGCCACACCCCCCCCCTCTGCCCTATTTATTATTTATTTTTTGAAACAGGGCCTCACTAAGTTGCAGAGGGCCTCGCCAAGTAGCTGAGGCTGGCCGCGAACCGCGATCCTCCTGTCTCAGCCTCCAAGTAGGGGGATTACAAGCATACTCGGCTGAGGTCATTTTAATATAGTTTGCAAAGAGTTAGTTGGGTGTTGAGTGGCCTCTTGCTCTCCACACTCTACTTCTTGGGAACTACTTTTGTTATAAGGTAACCGAGGCACATCCCCACCTGCTTAGATTACAGCAGTGTACAGGGTGAAAGAGAAGTAGATTGTGATGCTTGGATCGCCCTAAATTTATTTTTAGATCAGGGAGCTTTAGAATTGGAAGGAATTTGAAAGATCACCTAGCAACACAGACTGACTCAAACCACATTGTTTATCCATGTATTTATCCATGTATTTACTGGGAATTGTTAACAAGTGGAAAGCCAGACATGGTGGCACACGCCTGTAACCCCAGCATTTAGGAGACTGAGACAGGAGGATTGTGGTTTGAGGACAGCCTCAGCCACTTAGTGAGGCCTTTTGCAACTCAGTGAGACCCGGTTTCAAAATAAAGAGTAAAAAATGGGACTGGGGTACACTGTAGCTCAAGAGGTAGAATGCTACTAGGTTCCATCCCCAGTACCAAAACAAACAAACAAACAAACAAACAAACAAACACAAAAACCCACAAGTGACACTTACGAATGTTAAGAATGAAGCAGGGTGTGGTGGTTCATGCCTGTAATCTCTGTACTTGGAAGGTTGAGACTGGAAGATCACAGGGAAACCCTCCAGGGGACCCTGTTTCAAAATAAAAAGGGTGGGGTGTAATTTGGAGGTAGAATGCCCCCAGGTTCAATCTCCAGTATTAAAAAGTTAAGAATGTAGATCAGTACTTCATTTATTTGCAGTACTGGGGATGGAACCCTGGGACATTCTACCTCCTATTTTTTATTCTTTCTTTATTTTTATTTTTCTTTCTTTATTTATTTTTTTGTGGTACTGAGGTTCCTGGAAGCCCTTCTATATCCGGGCTACACTCCCAGACCTTTTTTTTTTTTTTTTTTTTTTAGTTTTTGGAAACAGGGTCTCCTAAGCCAGCGCGGCTGGCTTCGAACCTGTGCTATCCTCCTGTCTCCTCTCAAGCGCGGGGATTACAAGCGTGTGCCACCACGCCCGGCTTATTCTTTATTTTGAAACAGGGTCTCACTGAGTTGCAAAGGCCTCACTAAGTAGCTGAGGCTGGCTTTCAACCTGCACGATACTCCTGTCTCCGCCTCCCAAATGTTGGGATTACAAACGTGCACCACCACGCCCGGCTAAATCAGTACTTTAAAGTTGGGGATATAGGGATGTAGCTGAGTGATTAAGCTTTCTTAGCACGCATAAGGCCCAGTATTGTTCCTCCACCCCATCAAAAGGGGCAGAGAGCCTGGCATGGTGGTGCACGCATGTAATCCCCGCTCTTGGGAGGCGGAGACAGGAGGATCGCGCAGGTTCGAAGCCAGCTGCTCTGGCTTAAGAGGCCCTGTTTCCAAATATAATAAAAGTATAAAATAGGTCTGGGAGTGTAGCCCAGAGGTAGAAGGGCTTCCAGGAACTCCAGTACCACCAAAAAAGGGAGGACAGAGAAATACCAATACCATTTAGAATAATTTGGTTCACTTTTTTCTGTGCAAAGGTCAAAGCATGTTGACATCATTAAGTTGAGAAATAATTCCCATCTGTTAAGCAAGGTTTTGAATGGTCTGAGGTTATTTCCTTCTCTTGCCCTATCAGTGTCACCTCCCAGCTCAGACTTAAAGTTGGTCGAGCATGTTGTTAGGTACTGGACTTTGTGAAGGATTCATAAAGGGAGTAAGTAAGAGGCAAGCCCTGTCTTCAAGGTGCGTATGGTCATAAATGAACAATGGACATATCGTGTGTGTGTGTGTGTGTGTGTGTGTGTGTGTGTGTGTGTGCTGGAGATTGAATGCAGGGACTTATGCATGCTAAGCAGGTGCTCTATACAGAGTTAAGCCCCAGCCTCATAGATGAGTTTATTCTAATGGAGTTCTTAGGCATACAGATAAATGCTCACTATGAATTATGGGCTACAGGGTCAGAATGACTGCCCCCAAATCACATAGTTTATGAGCAAATGTTTTTCTTCCTTTGTTCTTCCCTCCTTTTCTCCCTCCCTCCCTCCCTCCGTCTCTCTCTCTCTCTCTCTGAACCCAGAGCCACAGCAAGCTAGACAGGTGCCCTACCGCTGAGTTATGTCACAAGCCCTGGGGTTCATTTTTATGAAACCCAGTTCAGTGCTCTTTTATCTTGTTTCCTAGTTCAGTTATGTGGATTAAATGCCTCTTATATAGAAGGCAGACCACTGTGTGCTGTTAAAAAGTATGACATGCCTCTTATCTCCAAGAAATTCAGTCTTGTCAAAGTCTGACACATCTCTAAATCTGTTAAAATTTTTGACTATTGATACTACCCAAGAATCATAGCCATCAAACTGTAGGAAATTTGAAACAGAAAAGCCTGCCATATATGAGTATTATGTGCTTTCAGTTGGAGCAAAGGTTGAGTATGTGGGTTAAGTTGGCATGGTCGGGGAAACAGTCATCTGTGCCAGCCCCTCCCAGATACTCAGTAGGAACAGTTAAGGATTGAGTACCTGGGAAAAGGTACCTGGGATTACAATAGATTTCTTTCTATTGACAAGAAACCCTCATGTTTGTATTTTGCTTATGTGGGTGGTAGGTGATGAGTGAAAGAGAAGGGACAAGATGTGTTGACTGGGTGTTGAAAAGAGGAAGGCCAAGCCAAGTAATGCTTTTTTTTTTTTGGTGGTAGTGAGAATTGAACCCAGGACCTTCATATACTGAGCACATGCTCTACCACTGAGCTAAGTCCTCTGCTCTACAATGAATGGTTTTAAAAAGGCTTGTAATCCAGTTGTTTGGCCACAGTGATGGGAATAAGGGAGAAAAGAATGGGGTTAAACACGATTTTCTTATAAAAGGGCCAGTATAAATGGATTGGGAGTAGGGAATGGTGGAAGGGCAAAATATGAACGAGTTGAGCCTCTGAGTCGACCTGAATTTGAGGGAAACGAGACAGTTGGGTTTTGCCGCAGCAGTGCCTAGGGCTGGGTAGTTGGGTGGGGGCGAGATGTGCTCAGTGGAAAGTGCTGATTAAGCCCTGACATGAAGCAAGAGCAGGTCACCGGGCTGGCGGGAACCCACTCTGCTATCTCAGCCTGTAGCAGCTTGGTTTTGTGAGCCCAAACTGCTTTCTAGACAGTTTACAAATGTGAGCCTGTTGCTGCAGAGAGGCATAGGTGAGAGAGGCAGAGAGAAGTTACGTTAGAGCAAAACCACATTTGGGTGAGCTGAGAGTTGATGCATTTAAGATACAACCTTTGGACATGTACCATGTGCCAGGCACTGGATTAGGTTCTTTCATGAGTGTAGTTTCACTCTTTTTTTTTTTTTTTTTGGTGGTACTGGGGTCCCTGGAAACCCTTCTACCTCCGGGCTACACTCCCAGACCTATTTTATATATATTTTTTGGAAACAGGGTCTCTTAAACCAGAGAGGCTGGCTTCGAATCTGTGTGATCCTCCTGTCTCCGCCTCCCAAGCGCGGGGATTACAAGCGTGCGCCACCACGCCCGGCTATAGTTTCACTCTTAACACAGTCCTGGGGAACAGGAGGAAGTAATTTCATATCTGAGAAAGTAATTTAGAGGTTGACCTGCCCATGCCATCAGGAAATGGCGTTCATTGGACCTGTCAGCCAACAAAGTCCCACTGTCACCCTGACTCTTCGTGGTAACCTTCAGGAAGGATTTAAGCACGTTTTCCCCAATGCATTGTGTTTAAAGACTTTAGTTTAATTAAAAAAAAAAACAACTATAAATGGATTTTAGTTATCAGGAAAAATATAAAAGAATATCAGGACTGGACTAACCAAGTTGTTCCCCCAAAGCCCTTGGATTCTAATGATCTAGAAACCTTAGTCCCTTCTCTCTCTCCCCGTGTACCTTTGCAGTTTTTTTTTTTTTATAGTATTCTCAGTGCCTTTTTCCTTTCCCTAGTTTATCTTGGTGGTTTAGCTTCTCTTCATGTTACTTTAGATTATCGCACCTCTTCCCCTTGACTCCAGTTCCCTCCTAACACCCCGTGTTCTTTATAGGTGAAAAATGCAGGTCCTTTAGGTATGAGCATATTACAATACTGTCCTGATAGTGATTTCAGAACACTTTAAAAAAAATTGGAGTGGAGATGCAGCTCAGTGGTAGAGCACTTGCCTGCTTTGCATGAGGCCCTGGGTTCAATCCCCAGTACTGCTGTCCCCCTCCCCGCCAAAATCATTTTAGCTGGATGTGGTAGCACATGTTTGTAATCTCAGTATTTGGGAGACTTGGGACAGGAGGATAGAAGGTTCAAGGCCAGCCTCTGTTTCCAAATAAACAGAAAGGGCTCAGAGGTAGATTGCCCTCTTGAGTTCAATTTCTAGTACTCCTCTCTCCTTCCCTCTCAAAACAAACAAAAAAAGATGAAGGGAAAAAAGCAACAGATAGGCCAGGTGGGGTGGCGCACACGCTTGTAATCTCAGTACTTGGGAGGCTGAGATAGGAGCATCCCAGGTTCGTGGCCAGCCTCAGCTACTTGGCGAGGCCCTCTGCAACTTAGTGAGACCCTGTTTCAAAGTAAAAAATAAAAAAAATAAGGCTGAGGATGTAGCTCAGAGGTAGAATGCCTCTGGGTTACATCCCCAGTACTGGTGTGTGTGTGTGTGTGTGTGTGTGTGTGTGTGTGTGTGTGTGTGTGTGTGTGTAAAGAATAGTAGAACGATCAGAAAAGCTTCAGTTACAGACTCAAGTCTGCCACTTACTGCTGAGGGACCGGCGTCGACCAGGGCTCTCCTCGAGCCACTTGATCCCAGTGTGTCAAGAGAGGGGTTTACGTGGACTGTGTCTAAGTTTCTTTAATGTTCTATTTTAGAGATCACAAGAGTCCTTTAGGAAATGCTTGCTGGCCACGTGTTGGGGCCTACTCTGTTCCATTTTTATACCCTAGGTTTCTTTCTGTTTATCTGGCAACAGAGAAGAGACATGTCCAAGGCTTAGTTCTTAAATGGTTCAAAAAAATAGATTATAAAAGTTACTGACTCTATGTTGCCATGTGACAAAGAGAATGTTGCCATGTGACAAAGAGAATAGTTTGCAAATTAGAGTTCGGGTGCTGGGCATGGTGGCACACCCCTATGATCCCAGGACTTGGGAGGCTGATACAGGAGGATTGCGGGTTCCGGGCCAGCATGTTAGTAACTTAGTGAGACCCTGTTTCAAAATAAAACATTGAAATAATGCTGGGGCATGATATCCAGATGACAATAAACAGTATGAAGATAGTCTAAAAGACAATCTCTGCTATGTTTTAGTGCACATAATAGGTAGTTCAAAAAGTTTATAGTGTATGGTTAATGGCGTTAAGTGAAAGGAAATATGATTATTTATGGGTCTTTTTGTGTGTGTGTGGGACTAGGGCTGGAACCCAGGGCCTTCTGCCTCCGGGCTATACCCCCAGACCTATTTTATATTTTTGGAAACAGGGTCTCTCACCAAGTTGCTGCCGTAGTTATTAGTTTTAATTGGGGGGCTGAATGTTGCCAGATTTTATGTAGTCTTATGTAGTATCTGGCACCTTGGTGCTGCAAAATGATTATGGACTCTGTGTTTTGAAAAGGACACATTGTATTGAAGAAAATAAACTTGGAAAAGTATGTCCTCTTATCTGTCTCATTGATTTATAAGTGAAAGAAAATTCACACATGATCAGGTTTGTTCATAGGTTAAATATAGCTGACATTGATTTGTTAACCTCAGCTTTGGTGTTAATGAAGCCTTCAGATTAAAAAACTCTTGCCAGGCGTGGTGGCGCACACTTTTTATCCCAGTTCTTGGGAGGTGAGATGGGAGGGCCACAGGTTGGAGGTCAACCTCAGCAATTTAGCCAGGCCCCCAGTAACTTAGAACCTGTTTCAAAATGAAGAATAAAATATGTCTGGGGGTGTAGGTCAGAGGTAGAGTGTGCTGAGTTCATCCCAGTATCACCACCGAAATAAATAAATAAATAAATAAAATAAAAGACAACAACAAAAAAGAATAAAAATCTCTTTGGGAGCCTGAGACTAGAAATTGTTCATCGAGGCTGGGAGATAGCTCATTGGTAGAGCACTTGCCTGCCATGCGAGGCCCTGGGTTGATTCTCCAGCACCGCAAAAACAAAAAAGAAACGGCGAAATTGTGTATCAAATGTAGGATTTTGCTAAATTATTTTAAAGATTTAGCAAAATTTTGTGGATTATTATTATTTTTTGGCAGTACTGGAGATTGAACCCAGGGGCATTCTGCAAAAACAAAACAATTGAAGCAGCATAGAAGTTTATGCGGTAAAAAGAAATCATCTCTTTTTGCACCACTGTAACCCCTGTACAGATGTTACTACTTTTAACTGATGTATAGCCTTCCAAGTTTATTTCTGTGCTTGTGTGAACATATGAAATTTAGGGGTTTTGTTCTTTTTGTTTTTTAAACAAAAATGGGATCTCTTACATATAATTCTGTACTTTGCCCTTTCACTTATCCTTGTATTCTGGACCCCTTTCCTTATTTAGAGATAGATGTCTTTCTTTTTAATACTGCTATAACATAAATACTCCCCCCTTCCCATTCCTTTTAGAAAGTGTTTCTAACAGATTTTCTCAGTTCTGAATTTGTGTTACATTTTGTGTGTGTGTGTGTGTGTGTGTGTGTGTGCATGTGTATATGTGTGTGTGTGTTACTAGGAATTGAGCCGAGGGGCGTTCTACCTCTGAGCTACACCCCCAGCCCTATTTTATTTATTATTTTGAAACAGGGTCTCACCAAGTTGTTGAGGGCCTTGTTAAATTGCTGAGTGCCTCACTGAATTGTTGAGGCTGGCTTTGAACCTGAGATCCTCCTATCTCTGCCTCTCAGGTACTGGAATTATATAGGTGCGTGGCACCAGGCTCTCTACTAATGGGGATCCCCACCCCCACCCCCCGTACTGGGGATGGAACCCAGGGACATTCTACCTCCGAGTTACACCCCCAGCCCTATTTTTTATTCTTTATTTTGAAATAGGGTCTCACTGAATTACAAAGGGCCTCATTAAGTAGTTGAGGCTGGCCACAAACCCCAATCCTCCTGTCTCAGCCTCCCAAATGCTGGAATTACAACTGTGAGCCACCATGCCTGGCTCACTAATGATGATATTTTGACATTTATCTGCACAGTATGAAGGATTCTTAAAAGTAGAACTGGGGAGTCAATTTAAACAGCTAGTTGTTTTAGGCTAAAAGGAGATTATTTGTGAGATTTAGGTTTATTAGATAAGAGTACTTCTTTTTTTTAGACTGAATTTCTCTTAAAAAAATCAGAAGTATACAGTCTTTCTTTTTCTCTTCCCTCTGGTATTGAGGATTGAACCTAAGGGCATTCTACCTCTGAGCTACACCAGCCCACTTTATTTTTTATTTTGAAACTGGGCCTAAAGTTGTGGAGGGCCTCACTAAGTTGCTGATGCTGGCCTCGATCCTCCTGTCTCAGCCTCTCAGTTATTGAGATTACAGTATTTGCTGCCATGCCTGGCTTTCCAAGTTATTTTAAGACTTGGTTTTACAGGAAAATATTTTAATATATTACAAAATAAATTCATTATAAAAGAATTAGTTCTCAATATAGGCAATTTGGAAAATACAGAAAAAGGTAAAGGATAGGGGTTCAACACAGTCTTTGTTTACCCAAGAACCTTGGACTCTTCCTAGTATAGAGAGGGAAAAAAGAATAAGGAAAAGGAAAAACATTTTTATCTCCCTAGTACAAACACTTAACTTTAGTACATTTCCTTTTTCCTTACCATATAGTAGATATGATCATGTCAAATGTGTGAGGGTTTTTGGTATTTTCCTTTTAATACTGTGCTAGGAATTTTAAAACTATGTAGTCTTTGTACTTTTAAAAACAGTTTTAATGGTTGTGTAACATTTTATTGCTTGAATCCCATTTGTAGTTAATCATTTCCTGGTTGTTGACCTTCTGGGTAAACACCTGCTTACTCTTCTAAATCACATTCTGATGAGTTTCTGGACATCCAGAGGTCTTCCAGAATCTATCTTTATTTTGTAAGAATAAATTTCAAAGTGGAATTATCAAGCCAGAAGCTATGTACATTTTAAGACTTAAGCATTATTTTTAGTGATAGATGTGTTTACAGTTATGTAAGAGATAGGACATTCCCCCTCCCACTTTTGTAGTAATCCTTTCAGTTCTTTTTTCTTTATGCTCTTAATTAGATTTGAAGTTTTTTTTTTTTTTATTTGCCTTTTTGGGGGGAGGCTCATGTTAAACTTGAATTTTACTTTTTAGACTTTACTAGTCCTCAAATTTGTTCTGGATTATGCATTCCTTTCATCTTTTATACGTATTTTATTAAAATACAAGTTTTTTTCTTTTTTTCTCCCCTCCGACACTAGAGATTGAACCCAGGGGTAGTATACCTCTGAGCTATAACTGCAGTCCTATTTTTTATTCTTTATTTGGAAACAGGGTCTCTCTCTCAGTTGTAGAGGGCCTCACTAAGTAGCTAAAGCTGGCCAGGAACCTGCAATCCTCCTGTCTCAGCTTCCCAAGTACTGAGACTACAAGTGTGCACCACCACACCCAGCTCAGAAACTTGTATTTTAGGCTGGGCATGGTGGTGCACACTTGTAATCCCAGTTACTGTATTTTCAGTACTTGGGAGGCCGAGACAGGAGGATCACAGGTTTGCGGCCAGCCTCAGTTTCTTACTGAGGGTTCTCCACAACTTAGCCGTGTTTCAAAATAAAGAATAAAAAATAGAGCTGGGGTGTGTGTTGGAGGTAGAATGCCCCGGGGTTCAAACCCAAAACTACAAGTTTCCGTGCGAGCTACACTGATTTCTTGTGAGCTGCTTCAGCTCCGGTCATTTAGCCATTTAGCTTTGGTGTATGGAGAATAGAGTGAGGGTGCTGGCTGATTCTCCTCTTTTTAAGTGTTGCTATTTCTTCCACTAGTAATATTTTCTCAGGCTTACTTCACTGGTGCAAATAACTGAGAATCAGTTTCCCTCTGTTACTTGGATGGTTTCTACAACAGGGTCATGCCTCAGATCGCTGCCTTTTACTTCTTTTCTTTGGTCCTGGGGGCTTGAACCCAGGGACAGTGTACCTCTGATTTGTCCTTTTTGTTTTTCAGTTTAACACAGGGTCTCAGCAAATTGCGAAGGGCCTCACTAAGTTGCTGGGCTGGCCTCAGACCTGCAATCCTCCTGTCTTCGCCTCCCCAGAACTAGAATTATAGTAATGTGCTAGCCTGGCTGCCTGTTTTTCTAATAAAAAAATTACTTTCATAGTATTAAGTGTATTTTGTAGAATGAAGTAGAACCTGTTTAACCAGATTCTTTTTATATAGTTTTTTCCTTCTTGCTTTTTTCCTTTTCATTTCTTTTCTAAACATTGACAGAGATTCCACAAGATTTGGGTTTTAATTTAAACTGATAGCTGATATAGTGAATATTTTACCTTAAATATTTTTGTGTATAAGATGGGTTTTGAACTTTTAGTATATCTGAAGTTAAAGATGGGTTTTGAACTTTAGTGTGTCCTAAGTTAAATTATGTAGTTTCTATATTTTAGAAATATTTAAATATTATGTGAAATTCCAAATTTCACATAATTTCTATTTATTTCAGAACACTTTATTTAAACAGGAGAGGGGGATGTAGGCATGAATCTTCATCTTCTCTGTGCTGTGTCCTCTGTATAACTGTATGCTTATCTTGATGCATTCTTAATTTTACAACTGTGTCTATATTTTATCTTTTAAGATCTGGACGTTGGTGGTTGGCTATGTGTTGACTGTTTCGTTCAAGTGGAACACAAGCACTGAACGCTACTTGAGAGCCATTTCAATTCCTGTCTGGATTATATTGCTTTTTCACTTAGGTGGGTCCCTTCGTTTTTGGAAAAATAAGTCTAGTTAAGGTCAGCAGAGGCTGACTCTGTGAATGAAAATGAATTTGTTATCGTATAATGTATTTAAAATTCTTTAAAATAATATTTAGGAAACGTTATGCTTTAATCTTTGACTAATATTTAATGAAAATGATAAGCTCTAAAATGTATATCTTTTATTTTTATTACATGAAGTCCTTTAAAAGTAAATATGTCTCAAAAAGTAGAGCACACTTAGCTATCAGGATTTTTTGCTGAGAGTTATACTCAGGGAGGAAATAGATACACAGTCAAGGATGCTAAGAGATGACTAGTGTCATGTGGTTGAAGGGACCAGAGCTGTTCACTCTGGATAAGAGGAAGGGGCTGGGTTATAGGGGTGGGGAGGAGGTAGAGGTGAGGAGGCCTATTGCTAATATTTAAGGACTTTCTGTCCTGTGAAAGAGTAGTTTATAAATAGATTTAACCATGAGGAAGAAATAACAGTTATGAGTAGTTTGAAGGAGACAAATCCATGTTCAACATGGAGATTGTCAGTGTCAGAGCTGCTCAGAGTAATGAGAGTCCTACTGTGTGAAACCACTCACCGATAGCTGGGTGGCTGCTAGGATGTGTCCAGTGTTTATTTTTTTACCCTAACATGACACACATCGTTGGGGCTCCTTCCTTCCTTCCTTCCTTCCTTCCTTCCTTCCTTCCTTCCTTCCTTCTACTGAGCTACCTCTACAGCCCCCATTTTTTCTTTTTTTCTTTTGCGGTACTGGGGATGGAACCCGGGGCATTCTACGTCTAACCTACACACCCAGCCCTGTTTTTTATTCTTTATTTTGAAATGGTCTCAATGAATTGCAAAGGGCCTCCCTGGGTAGTAGCTGAGGCTATTGGTAAATTGCAGTCCTCCTGTCTCAGCCTTCCAAATGCTGGGATTACAAGTCCAGCTCTTTTTATTTTTTATTTTGGAACAGAGTCCCTCTAAGTTGCCCTCAGATTTGCAATCCTGCCTCAGCCAAGAGATTGAGATCACAGGTGTTTGCTACCTTGCCCTGTTAGGGACTCTTGTTTCCATCATATATTAGGTTAAAAATTAAAAACAAAATCCAGCAACTCAAAGCAGTGGATAGCTTAAAGTAGTTTTTAGAGCTGTTTATTGCTATAAATAAAATAAACAGTTGGTTGAAAATGTCTCTGCTTAGAGTGTGATGCTAAACAAAGCAGCATTCTCTAGATTTGTTGAACTGGAATGCTAGAGTTTATAAAATCTCCTGCTATCTGATGTGACTTATTTTGAATTTGGGGAAGTAGGTAGGTTTATCCATGAGCATTTAGAGGGACTTAAAGAAACAGAAATGGTTAGAGATAAGGACTTAATCCTTAGTGACTTGTAATATTTTTGCACTGCATACCAAGGAGTACACATGGGAGCTTTGCTGGGCTCTTGATCCTTTGGGTGCAAGATATATATACTCTTCTGTGTCTGGTTCTGTTCTTTCTGGTGTCGCATGGGTGGTTTCAGTTTGGGGTGGCCTTTAAACCCTGGCTGTGCCTTAGGATGGGCTGGATACCTTGGGCAGTATAAGCCCATTAAGGGTAGGCTGGCACATACCTGGCTCTTTAGACCAGAGGCTTGTGAGAGCAGGGGTGCACTTCAAGAATCCTTGAACTGAGATCTCTCTGTCTAATGGTGTTTTGAAGAAAAAATTGACCTGGGAAATAATTTTTGTAACTAGCATGTATACCAGATTGTTTTGTCAGTCTATAAAACGGAGTCTTTTTAAAATTTCAACTAGGTTTTTATTTTACTAAAAATGTTAATCTTAACAATTTTCAGCATCCCTGGCTGGTTCATGGAGAATTCCAGTGTTCCTGCTTATTGTTTTCCTGATGTCTGTGGGTACCCTCTACGAAAAACACAATGGAAGAGAGTCTCCTGGTAAGAAATAGAGCACTGTTCTTAGAAGTATTTTGAAAAACTACTTAGAAGCATTTTGAAAAATTCTATGATGGCATTGCTTTGAATTTACCTAAAAATCTGTAGTGGTCTCTGAACAGATTGTAAATTTATTTAAAATATCTTAGGTTTTTAGGTGATATTCTCTTTTACTATTTCTTTATTGAGATACAACTCATATAAGGCAAACATCAACCATTTTTAAATGACTTTAGTACTTTCACAATATTCTACAGCCATCACCTCCATCTCATTCCAGGACATTTTCATCACCACCCCACAAGGAAATTCTAATCAGTTCTTCATTCCTTTTTTTAGGGGGGGGGCAGGCAATATCTCAGCATCTAGATATTCTTACCTATACATCAGTTGATGGATGTCTGAGTTATTTTAGTTTTTGGCTATTGCAAATAGTGCTGTTATGAACATTCATATGCAAGAATTTATTTCAATACCCATTTCCAATTTTTAAAGTTATTTTTTAAAATTTAACTTTTAAGCTGGGTGTGGTAGTGCACACTTGTAATCCCTGCACTTGGAAGGCGGAGACAGGAAGATCATGTAGGTTCGAAACCAGCCACGCTGGCTTAAGAGACCCTGTTTCCAAATAAAAATATAAAATAGGTCTGGGAGTGTAGCCCGGAGGTAGAAGGGTGTCCAGGAATCCCAGTACCACTAAAAACAACAACAACAACAAAAAACATTGTATATATTAGTCATATCCCTGGTACTTGGGAGGCTGAAATAGGATGATGGCAGGTTCTAGACCAACCTCAGCAACTTAGGGAGATCTTCAGCAATTTATGAAGACAATGTTTCAAATTAAATAAGAAAGCCTGGTGTAGTGGCGCATGCTTGTAATCCCGGCGTTTGGGAGGCAGAGACAGGAGGATCTGCAGGTTTGAAGCCAGTACAGGTTCGAAGCCAGCCGCGCACGCTGGCTTAGGAGACCCTGTTTCCAAATAAAACAAAATGTAAAAATAGGTCTGGGAGTATAGCCCGGAGGTACAAGGGCTTCCAGGAACCCCAGTACCACCAAAAAAAAAAAAAAAAAGAAAGGGTTGAGAGTGTAGCTTGGAGGTAGAATGCCCTTGGGTCCAGTCCCCACAACCAAATACACACACACACACACACACACACACGCACGCACGCACACACACGCACACAAACACACATATATATTAAATGAGTATTGTGATATTTTGATAACCCATAAGCCATTTTCAGTTCTTTTGAGTATTTACCTAGGGGTAGAATTACTAAGTCATATGCTAATTCTGTGTTTAAACTGCCGCAGCAGAAGTACCATTTCACATTCCCACCCTGCAAAAGCATGAGGGTAACATGTCGTCACATCCTTGCTAACACTTCCTAGTTTTCTTTTTTCTTTTTTGGTGGTACTAGGGATTGAATTTAGGGACATTTTACCTTCAAGCTATACTCCAAGCTGAAACAGGGTCTTGATAATTTGCCGAGGCTGGTCTTGAACCTGCAATCCTCTCTCAGCCTTCCAAGTACTGGGATTACAAGTGTGCGCCACCATGCCCAGCTAGTTTCCATTTTTGATAATAGTTTGTCTAGTGGGTATGAAGTGGCATTTAATTTCTTCCAGCGGTGTATTGTAGTTTTCAGTGTGTAAGTGTTGTACCTCCTTTTTTACTCCTTATTCTTTTTAATCCTGTTTTCTTAGTTTCCTTTTGGTATGGCTCATTGTCAGTGTATAGAAATATGACTCTTTTGTGTATTGATCTTGTATCCTGCAGTTTCACCGAATTTGTTTTTCCCCCCCTTTGTGGATTTATTTATTTATTTATTTATTTATTTATTTATTTATTTATTTATTTATTTATTTATTTATTGGTGGTACTGGGATTCCTGGAAGCCCTTCTACCTCTGGGCTACACTCCCAGACCTATTTTATATTTTTATTTGGAAACAGGGTCTCTTAAGCCAGCGTGCGCGGCTGGCTTCGAACCTGCACAATCCTCCTGTCTCTGCCTCCCAAGCGCAGGGATTACAAGCGTTCACCACCATGCCCGGCATGGTGGATTCTTTAAGATTGTTTAACTAATGGCTTTTATACCTTCAGATTTTTTAACACACACACACACACACACACACACACACACACACACACACACACCTGGGTCAGAGTCTTATTTGGTTAATGAATAATGTCTGAGAGTTGTTACAATATTTTGTATACATAGTTGTATGCTTAGAATTTTAAAATATCAGGAAGAAGAAACTCTCTAAAGCATAGGATATACTTAAACATATTGAAGTCAACCACTAAGCCAAGCATGGGAAGGAGGGCTGGGGAAGGAATGGGATGGGGACTGGGGAGGGGCTAACTGGGTGATGTGTGCATATATGTCTACACAAGTTTTTTACCCCATTATGATATATGAATACAATGCACCAATAAAAATTAAAAAAAAGAATTTTAAAATATCTGAAACAAAGAAACTTTAATGACATATCTGATTGTAGAAAATAGGGAAGATTTTATTTTATATCTTCTTGTCTATGTTTTCTTTGTACATACTGTGTTCCTGCTCAGAATTTGTTAGACTCTTCTGTGATTATGTATCAGGTAAGTGGAAGTAAATTTTCTGCCTTGGCAACTAATATGGAAAGCAAGTATAGAGTATAGTCAGCCTTTTTTTTATTCGTTTTGTTTTGTTTTTTGGTGGTACTGGGGTTACTGGAAGCCCTTCTACCTCTGGGCTACACTCCCAGACCTATTTTTACATTTTTATTTGGAAACAGGGTCTCCTAAGTCAGCGCGCGTGTGGGCTTTGAACCTGCGCGATCCTCCTGTCTCTGCCTCCCAAGTGTGGGGATTACAAGCGTGCGCCACCACGCCTGGCTAGTCAGCCCTTTTTAATGTAGTCGTTCACTCAGTGCTTCTTTATGTGTGTGTGTGTGCATGCGTGTGTGTGTGCGTGTGTGTGTGTTTCTGAAGCTTGAACCCAGGGGCAGAGGCATTCTACCTCTGAACTACACCTTCCAACTTATTTTATCTGGAAACAGGGTCTCCCTAAATTGCTGAGAGCCTCACTAAATTGAGGCTGTCCTTGGACTTGTGATCCTTCTGTCTCAGTCTCCCAAGTACTGGGATTACAATCGTATGCCACCACACCTGGCGATTACTCTTATTTTATAAATGAAGAGATGTAGGCTCAGAGAGCTTTTTGCTCTGAGTATGAGGAGTTTCTTCAAAGATAAGGGGAATGAGCACAGATGTATCTTTAATATATGGGCATCCGTCCTGAGAGGACTAGGATATGGCCCATTGCTCTTCTTTCTGGCATTGGTAATTATTTTTAAGTGAACAGGGTGTCTTTGCCAGGAAGGTCTGGTAGTTTTGTTTGGGATGGCATGTAATATGAATGATGAACAGGTTTGATCCAGTTAAGAATAAATTGGGAAAAAAAGGAACAAACTAAATTGTTTTTACTGTTCATCTCCTACTCTCTGGTTATGCTTACTATCAGTTAAGCAAGCCTAGAGAATCTTCTTCTGGCCCATGTCCAGCCCCTTGTGAATCGACTCTAGAAGTGATGGACAGGGAGATATATTTCCCACATTAGTGATAGAGACAGGCCTTCTTCAAGGAACCTGCGAGCTTGGGGAGGCTTTACTTGGCATACAGGGCCACCTGCCAGCTAACATCTTTGGGTATACTTCTGCAATTGCCACTCTCCTGTGAAAAAGAAGCTGATCAAGAATTATCTCCTTGTTTAGACTGGTTTCAAAATGCACTCTCTCATGATTATTAAAAAGTTAGTTGGTTCTTTGTTGAGTTAGTATTAACAGATTTTAATCTGACCTTGTGATCTGTTTCTGTGTGCTGGACTCCCAAGTTTCTGCCCGATAGTGGCCTGTTTGTTTGCACTTGTGTAGATTCCCCACCTCACACTGCCCCTGCGCTTGGGAAGGCTGATACTTGAAACCTTGGATACTCTTTCCTCTTCTTGTTTTTGGTCCTTGAGTCCCAAGGTTGTGTTCCCTTGTTTCTCTGCCTATTTTTAACTGGAGCTTTTTATCAAATACCGTGACCTTGCCTAGAATTCTTCTGTCCAGACCCTTGGGGTTTTATTAAAACAGTTACTAAAAAGTTATCTGTGAGCCGGGCATGGTGGCGTGCACTTGTAATCCCAGCATTTGGGAGACTGAGACAGGAGAATCGCACAAGGTCCAAGCCAGCCTCAGCTTCTTAGTGAGGCCCTTTGCAACTCAGTGAGATCCCGTTTCAAAATAAAATAATAAAAAATAAGGCTGGGGGCATTGCTCAGAGGTAGAATGCCCCTGGGTTTCATCCCCAGTACTGAAAAAAAAAAAAAAAAAGAAAAAGAAAAAAGAAAAAAAAAGAAAAAAGAAAAGTATATCTGTTTAACAACAGCAGTTGCCAGGCCTTCTGTCCACAGTTTCAAATACACTTGGTTGATTTTCTCTGTGTGCTAGTCCATCCATGCTGTTGTGAAATATTAGGCTACCCTAAAATGACTGATTCATGTGTATATTAACTAGAATGATGTTACATAATTTTATCTCAATGTAGCTAAGAGTTATTGAACATTTATTGCATATTTTAGTGACATCAGCAGGTTGGAGAATTAGTCTTTAAGCCATCCTTTTGAAGATTTAATTTATTGGCTTTGTTCTTCTCAAGCCTTCCAATGCCTACTCCATGTAAGCTATCTTAGTTAGCTCTGTGGGGAGGTCTAAAATATCTACTGAGGGGGCTGAGACTTAGGGAAATGTCTGCACCGTAGACTGAAGGGGATGGTTCAGAGACACTGTAGAAGCACCAGCAGCCTATGCGTGGGGTTTATCAAAGCGTACAGTTGTAGTATAGAAGAGTTAAGACTTACTGAGTGCGTCCTAGTTCTAGGTGTCATTCCAAACATTTACATGCGTTGTTGCACTTGATTCACAGATAAATTAGGAATTTAAGCCAGGCTTGGTGGCTCTTGCTTGTAATCCCAGTACTTGGGAGGCTGAGACAGGAGGATCGCAGGTTTGCAGATAGCCTCAGCTCCTTAGGGAGACTGTCAGCAACTTAGGGAAACCTTGTTTCAAAATAAAAATAAAATAGGTCTGGGGATGTAGCTTGGAGGTAGAATGCCCCTGGGTTTGATTCCCTAGTACTGCAATAAGTAAGTAAGTAAGTAAGTAAGACTGAAGGTGTAGCTTGGAGGTAGAATGCCTCTGTGCTTAGCTAGCCCTGAGTCCTTGCGTTCTTTGGCTGTTGTACCACTTCCTTGTACCTCTCTGCTCTTCCCATTCTACCCTGTATTCTGGCCTTATGGAACCCTGTGCAGTTCTCTGAAGAGGTCTCCACTCTCTCTTGCCTTTGTGTCCTTATCTGTTCTTGTGTCTTCCTGAAACATGTTTCACCTTTGCCTGTAAGCTACCATCCTCTCCTTTCTTCCCAGGGTAGACGGGTTCTGTCTTCTCAGTGTGACTGTGTTTTGGTAAGTGGATTTGAAGGATGACATCTTTTAATGTTCTTTTTGAATAGCTCTTTTGGAAACCCTTCCCTGACCTTGCAACATGGACTAGATCTGTCCTCTCTGCTCCCATTCTGCACTTGCTGTACATTAGCTCTTTACTTACCAAATTGGAGCTGATAGTCTTAGCATTAGGCTGGACTTGAGGCCAGGTCTTAGTCTCTTATCTCAGCATACGTACAGTCTAGTCATCTATTTGGTGAATGAATGCTTAGTGGGCATTTAGCAGTGTCAAGACAGAATGCCGCTGAACTGAAAGTCCCTATTTGAGGAGCATTAAGATGATCTTGTTATTTTGGAGCTACTTCAAAACCACTAGGAGACCTACTTTTTGGATGCCTCAAAAGTGAGCTCATCGTTTAAATTAAATTGCTTGTCAATAGGTCTGTTTAGTAATTCAGAACCCTTGACCCTTTTTTTTTTTTTTTGATGTATCTGGGGGATGGACCAAGAGACATTCGACCTCTGGGCTACACCCCCTGCCCAATTTTTGTTTATTCTTTATTTTGAAACAGGGTTTCACTGAGTTGCGTAGGGCCTCACTTAGTAGCTGAGGCTGTCTATAAACCACTATCCTCTGGTCTCAGCCTCCCAAATGCTGGGATTACAAGCGTGCACCAACACGTCCAGCTCTCTCTTTTATTTTAATCTTATAGAAGAGAGAATACTTTTCATTTTTTTTGGTACATTGGAATTTTTTTTCTCTTTCTTTTTCTATTCTGCTATCCCAGAATAGCACTGGATACTTCAAACTTTGCCCTTGAGTGGGGCCTGCCAAAAAGATCTCTCCTGGACATTTTTCTGAGAAGCCTTCTGCCCAGAAGTTATTCTTTCCATTCCTCTGGTTAATTCCCACTCATCCCTTTTTCTCTTTGAAACTCACAAAACACTCAGCCCATCATAGCAAAAAAATTTTTTTTTGGTGGAACTGGGAGTGGAGCCCAGGGGCATTCTATTTCTGAGCTACACCCTCAGCCCTATTTTATTTTGAAACGATTTCTCCACTTGAACCTGTAGTCCTCCTATCTCAGCCTACCAAGCACGTACCATTATGCTAGCTCTTTATAGCAATTGCCAACACACATTTTTTTTTATGTGGCTCTTTAATTTATATATGTCTCTTTTGCTTGATTCCTTGGGGCTGGGTCTAGTGCTGTGTGCACTGGTCTCCCCTGTCTGCCACTTCAGGTCAGTGGCTGAACATTCCAGACCTCTTTTGCTGGTCAGTGTTTTATTTGAATTTAGTACAAATGCTTAAGCATGGTACGACCTATTAGGAACTTCAAGTGGGACCATATACCATGAAACAAAGCCATGATGTTCTTTTAGATTTCCAGGTAGTGCATTTTGCCTGTGCTTATTATGTGCTTTGTGGCTCTACGTGGTTTTGCATAGTACCATGCATGCATTTGCATGTTCACTTAGGGAGTAGAACACCAAACGGGCTGTGTTATACTGCACTAGAACTTAGTAATACAAAACAGAGTAAGATAGTTTAATCAGGTAACTCTCTGACTTGCTGTGGCAATATTTTTTTGACAGAAGTATACATTGAAATCAACTTGTAAAGTTAAAAAATTAAACCTAGCACTTTAAATTTATATATGGAGTATCTGTCGTACCTGCCATATCAAGTTCCCTAATGAGTGAGACTTGAACTTTTAGTAAAATTTTCTACTGACTTCTCATTGGTTCAGTGAATCAGAAATTATCATTTTGTTTTATTGCTGTTGAAAATTTAGGATTGTGTCTCAATTTGCAATAGATATTTCCTGCTTTCTTCATTTGCTTTAGAAAGTTAAAGACTGTGTGCTTCTTTTACAGGGGCAGAGTTACCAGGGCAAGTAATCTCCATGGCGGCTTCTACTCTAGCAAACCTGGCCATCTCCATCACGGGGTATGAGTCGAGCAGTGAAGACCAGCCCTCCCCCCAGCCTGCAGGTGACTTCTGTCGTGAAGGCCTACGTTGTTCTGGAAAACAGGATGCAGATAGAATATAGGATAAAGGAGGACACCAGCATCACAGGATGCTGCTTAGTCTTGCTGGTTTTGTTTTGTTCTGATTATTTTCCCACCCTCCATTTTTGTCTTTCTATATCATTTCCCCCCCATCTATCTAATTATTCACTTTCTTGGGTTTCTTATTGGTTCTTTTTCCAACCCTCATTTAGAAGTGCTCTTCTTCTTCTTTCTTTAATGTTTTTACTATCATATTTTCTTTTCTCAGTGTCCTTTTCCACAGTCCCCTGTCCACATACTTTATGCTTTCTTATTTTTCCACTTTTTTCTTCTACTTCTGTTGGTTCTCTTGCATTGTTTTAGTTTGCTCTAATCCTTTATGTTCCGTTTCCATTTCCTCAACTCATTACCTTCTTTTTTCCCCTTGGTTGCTTTTATTTTCTATCTTCTAGTCATCTATTTCTCTGGCATTCTCTCTCTTGTATTCTAAAAGTTTGATTGACATGTCATCTCGTGCTATGCATATTGACTGTTTTCCTAAAATAGACCCCTTCTGCTTGTTCTATGTGGAGTTGTAGGCGTCTGTGAGATGCAGCTGATAGACTTACACCAGCTTTAGGGTCGTGTGGTACTGTGAGCATTGAGGAAGGTGGAACGCCTTCGCAGTGTACGCTGGGCATCCTGAGGTATGTAGAGTTAGGGATACTGATGGTGAGCTCTTCTAGAAGAACTGACTTTAGACACACCTGGAAGGCAGGGATCATCTAGGAGAAAGGAATTAGATTAGTGGGAGCATTTATTTTTCAAATCTTGTTTTTTAAGTGGAAAGATGATCTTTAGATTACGAAACTGTTACTCTTCCAAATGTCTGGCTCACTCAGCAATATGGAATTTGCAAATTAGAAGTATACTCAGAAAGCAAAATCAAACAAGAGCGTACTATAACTAGCTTGGCTTTTAGCCCTAAACCTCAGAGTAGAATGTTAATTCTAGTGAGGTAAGCTGATGTTCATGATGCAAGGTATCTTAGCAGTAAAGTTTACCCATAGTTAAACATTTAATGTTAAAAGAAACACCAAAGAATTTATGATACAGCGCTCAGCAGGCTACTGTGTGGCTGCTATAAAAAGTTCCAAAATAAGGGGAGACATTGTTTATTAACAAATATTTAGTGGGGATGGTGATATATACCTGTAATCTCAGGATTGCAGTTTCTAGGCCAGCCTCAGCACCTTAGCAAGACCCTTAGTAGCTTAGTGAGACCCTGTTTTAAACAAAAAAGTAAAACAAGGCCAGGCACGGTGGTGCACGCTTGTAATCCCAGCGCTAGGGAGGCTGAGACAGGAGGATCGCACAGGTTCGAAGCCAGCCTCAGCTACTTAGTGAGGCTCCCAGCAACTTAGTGAGACCCTGTTTCCAAATAAAACAGTATAAAATAGGTCTGGCAGTATAACCTGGAGGTAGAAAAAGCCCTGGGTTCCACCCTCAGTACCACACACACACAAAAAAATAAAAAGTAGGGCTGGGGTTGTAGCTCGGAGGTAGAACGCCCTTGGTTCAATCTCCCATATCAAAAATAAATAATTTAGTGAGCACCTACAATATGTGAGGTATTCTTTTTTTGTGTGTGTGGTATTGGAGATGGAACCCAGGGGCATTGTACCCCAGAGCTACACCCCAGCCCTATTTTTTAGTCATTTTATTTTATTTTATTTTATTTTTGGTGGTACTGGAGTTCCTGGAAGCCCTTCTACTTTTGGGCTACACTCTCAGACCTATTTTCTATTTTTGGAAACAGGGTCTCTTAAGCCAGTGTGGCTGGCTTCGAACCTGCGCAATCCTCCTGCCTCTGCCTCTCAAGTGCGGAGATTACAAGCATGTGCCACCACGCCCGGCTTAGCCTTTTTGTTTTTGAAACAGGATCTCACTGAATTGTGTAGGGCCTTGCTAAGTAGCTGAGGCTGTTCATGAACAGCGATCCTCCAGTCTCAGCCTCCTGAATGCTGGTATTACAAATGTTCTCCACCACGCTCGGCTACAATATGTGAGGTATTCTTCTATGTGCTAGGAATT